>NC_061122.1:66071414-66072915 GCF_002878395.1 Capsicum annuum | reverse complement strand
ATTTGTTGTATAAAGGAAGTGATATTCACAAATACATATTGCAGGTTCCCTATGTAACGAATCACACACCTTCTAGGAAGGAATATTACTGCAAATTGCTTAGTGCATATAGTAGTTTTTGGGAGTGGATGTTTAGTTCTTCGATTAAGTTATTTCATTGGTGTGTGTCAAATACTGAATCAAATTAATTCGATTTGGCTCAATCTTATCTAATTTGATTTTATGATTTTATGCAAGTAAAATAGTACGTACCTGATAAATATTGCACGCATCTTTGCATGGTCAGCGTCTGTGCCTAGATCCATTTGGACGAACCAAAAGTATATACATGCTAACATCAACATCAAAGTAGAAATAAATAACTAATTTGAGCAAAATAAAAAATATCCAGATGCCAAAAAATGATCTTTAATATGAATACAACCTATTTTCTATTAACACAAAAAAAAAAAAAAAAAACAGTATATGAGCAAAAAATAAAAAACACTCAAATACCAAAAAATGATTCTTGATATGAATACAAGCTAATTAATTAACACACAAACGTCAAAAAAAAATACCCAGATGCCAAAAAGTGATCTTTAATATGAATACAAGTTATTTTCTATTAACACACAAAAATCAAAAAATAGTATATGAGAAAAAAATAAACAACACCCAAATACAAAAAAAAAAAATTCTTGATATGAGTACAAGCTAATTAATTAACACACAGACATCAAAACAAAGTATAGACAAATATAAAACATGAGAGAAAAAATAACAAAATACCCATATGCCAAAAAGTAATCCTTTTTTCTTTTTTTGTTGGCAAAAAGTGATCTTTAATATAAAAATACAAAGTCATAACAGACCAACATGAAGAAATAATTTGAAATTCAAGGAATATACTGAGAAAATGAAAGGCCAAAAAAAGACTTACAAGAAAGGGATAGGATATCTACAAGTAGGGGTGGGCATTCGATTTGTTCAGTTTGATTGTTGAATATTGGTTCGATTTTTCGATTTTCGGATTGAGGAAAATGAAAACCATAACCAAACCAAAATTATTTCGGTTTGGTTCGGTTTTTACAAATTCTGTTCGGTTATTTCGGATTTTTATTTTGGTTTTAAAGATTAAAGTAGTGAGCATTTAAAATTGGTGATTTTTCTAGAAAAATAATCTTTTTTTCAAACCTATTTTTTATTTCCAAATATAATTAATTCAACATGCATGAAATAACCATAAATATCGACCTCGCTGAGTCATCGCCGCTGGCGTGACGGCAGTGACCGCACTCGACAGCGACTGCTGACGGCAGTGACGAATTGAGCAAATGACTGTCGTTGGCGATGTTGAAATTTCAAATGAATTGACGAACTGAGGATGGTTGAGCGCTGCTGCAGCCTTCACGTTAATGTTAGGGTCTAAAGCAAAGCAGTATATTAGGATTTAGGGTTACTAAATGATTATAATTTATATATTTATATGTTATATCAGATTATATTATATTTTTATTAT
>NC_061122.1:66058221-66071314 GCF_002878395.1 Capsicum annuum | reverse complement strand
TGAAATTTCAAATGAATTGACGAACTGAGGATGGTTGAGCGCTGCTGCAGCCTTCACGTTAATGTTAGGGTCTAAAGCAAAGCAGTATATTAGGATTTAGGGTTACTAAATGATTATAATTTATATATTTATATGTTATATCAGATTATATTATATTTTTAGTATATTTACCTATATATTAAATTATATATATATTATAATATATTATTTATATAATTTTGATTTTTTGGTTTATCCGAATTCTTTTTTTATAAATCCAAAAAATAAACCGTTTAACCAAATTTTTAAAATTTGAAACCAAAACCAATCCGAAAAACCAAAAATCAAACCAAAATTAAATTTTGGTTCGATTTTTTAGTTTTTTCGGTTTAAACCAAAATATTCTCAGCCCTATCTACAAGCTAACAAAGATCTCTTTTTTTTACTAAAGAACTGACAACGAAGAGCATTGTTAATTAATGATGACTTTTCAATTCCCGATTAGTATAAACAATAATTAATAATTAATACTGTAACTTATATACATGAATGATTATAATTGTTACAAAATTTAATGGAATTTAATATATAGAATTTATTAATTTTTTAATTAAAAAATAAGGAAAAATAGAGAAAAAGGTTAAAAAATGGAGAAAAAAGATAAATAGGATTGAAGCTCTCTAAGGCATGCCACATAAGATTGGCTATTGATCTCTTTTATATATATATATATATATATATATATATATATATATATATATATATATATATATATATATATTATACCAATTAATCATCTATTTTCTCCTTTTTTTTAACCTTTTTATTCCTTATTCCTTATTCCTCTTATTAAAATTAAAATGTCTAATATTAATCTAATTTTCATGAATTTTCGATTATAAATTCTTCATTATAAGTTTTAAATAACATTAAATTCTCCACAATAACAACTTGAGTCTCTTGAATTTCAAATGTTTACTGTAAAAAGAGAGTGAAAAATTGTCAATACATATGCAAGATGAGGACTGATTTGCTTTCCATGAATTGGTCCATTTTCATATCAAAATTAATGGAGCTAGAAATTAAAATTATCCTTCACTTTTTTTCTGAACAAGTTAAATGCATAATGCGATTTAAATTCTTAATTATTTTTTAAAGAAAAATGATGTTATAGTTATACTATTTTGCAATCTTAACCTTTTGTGTAATCCTCACCCTCGATTAGTATTCGAATAGTGTTCACACAATCATCTTTTCTATTTTTTATTTCTATTCTTTTTGACTGATTTTTCTTTTTTTGTTGAAGTTAAGCAGCAAATTTAATCCTCTAGCTAAGGAAGACAATAAATTATGATATTGGTGTTGGTATTGGTATGAAGAGAGCATATCACAGAGCCTTACTTTATATACATCTACATAAGTTCCAACAAAAAGATGTTGCAGCTCACCGAAATACATCAAAAAGAAATTATTTGACACTTTACATGTACCTTATAATTTTGGTGTGCAATACATGTAAGTTTTTTCAAAGTCAAAATTAGTTGTTCTATTTTTTAAAATTCTATTGATACTACTTTGGTCATGCTACTAAATGTAGTATGTTACATAAGCCTAAATACTTTAACTTACATTGTTGCACTATCGAAGTGCTAAGTTTGTTTGGTGCAGAAAACTTGGAATGATCGATTCACTTGGTCCTACATAAAATTTATGTGGAACGTGGTATTTGAATAGGTGCAATCTCAAAAAACTCTATTCATCTTTGAACATTCAGATAAATATGTCATACATATTCATTACATGCACAATACTCAAATATATTATTTATACTTGACTTTGATCAAAGTTAATACGTTCTTTTTCCATCAATTTTTGTACCTTCTATTCCTACTTTTACTTATCTAATAGGAACTGTTTTATGATTTTGTTGTATCTTTTACTGTGTTCAGATTTTAATTTTTATTTCGTTCCTTATAGAAAAGACGTAGGAAAATAATTACTAATTGTGAAAGCAATTTTTAAGATGAAAAGTTGACTTACCATCTAATCGACCAACAAACAAAAGGTGTATTTTAGACTTTTCAACTTTGTGCTTCTAAACTTGTATGTTTAGATAAAGTTGTAAAAGAAAAATTAAAAATGCATGTCTTTAATATTATTATTTTATCTATTTGAAGTTATATCATATATGTCTTCTTTCTTTTGTCTTCTTTGAATATTACTTTATATATTTATTAGTTTTTAAAACTCAATATCCTATGACTTATTGATTCAGAACCCAAGATATAAAAACACATTGTTAATTGAAAAAATATTTTTAAAAGTGCATAGGTGGGGCAGGTTTAGAGTGGTTGACTCGGTTGTTTAACATAATTTTCAAGTCGGTGAGGATGTTTGAAGCTTAGAGGTGAAGTACGATGATTTCATTGTGTAAGAATAAGGACGACATTCAGGATTGCAACAATTACAGGGGTATCAAGTTGTTGAGTCACACTATGAAGGTTTGGGAGAGGGTGGTAGAGTTGAGGTTGCGGAGGATTGTTACTATTTCTGAGAATCAGTTTGGATTTATGTCAGGACGCTCAACTACCGAAGCCATCCATATCGTCGGGGAGATTGGTGGAGTAGTATAGGAAAAGGAAGAAAGATTTGCACATGGTGTTTATCGACCTAGAAAAGGCCTATGATAGAGTTCCCAAGGAGATTCTTTGGAGGTGTTTGGAAGTTATAGTTGTTCCTATAGAGTATGTTAAGGCGATTAAGGATATGTATGACGAAGCCAAGACTCGGGTTAGGACTGGGGAGGATACTCGGAACACTTTCTTGTCTTGATAGGGTTACATCAAGGTTCGACGCTTAGTCCGTTTCTTTTTTCCTTGGTGATGGATGTTTTGACACGGCACATTTAGGATGAGGTGCCCAATTGTTTGCTTTTTTCGGATGATGTGGTCTTGATTGATGAGACACGTAGTGGAGTTAATGCTAAATTGGAGGTTTGGAGGCAAACTCTTGAGTCTAAAGGGTTTAGGTTGAGTAGGTCCAAGACGGAATATTTGGAGTGTAAGTTCAGCGAGGTATCTCATGAGTTCGATGTGGTTGTTAAGCTTAACACTCATTCTATCAGTAAGAGAGATAGTTTCAAGTATCTAGGGTCGATGATTCAGGAGAATGGAGAGATTGACAAGGATGTCACTCATCGGATCGGGGTAGGATGGATGAAATGGAGGCTCGCCTCCGGTATCTTGTGTGACAAAAAGGTACCTCCCAAACTTAAAGTCTAGTTTTACAGAGTGGTGGTTAGACCGGCTTTGTTGTATGGGGCAGAGCGTTGGCCTATAAAGGAGACCCACATTTAGAAGATAAAGGTGGTGGAGATAAGAATGCTTCGGTGAATATGTAGGTAGGAATGAGGTTATTCGTGATAGGGTGGGAGTGGCTTCGGTGGAGGCCAAGATGATGGAAGCAAAGTTGAGATGGTTTGGTCATGTGATGAAGAGGAGCACGGATGTCCCAATGCGGAGGTGTGAGACATTGGCTAGGGATGGTTTCAAGCAAGGAAGAGATAGACCGAAGAAATATTGGAGGGAGGTGATTAGACATGACATGGAGAAGCTTCAGCTAACCGAAGACATGGCCCTGGATAGAAAGTTATGGAGGAGGCGAATTAGGGTAGAAGGTTAATATGAGTTTAGGATGTTGTATGATTTGGTGTGGTATTTGAATATGTTAATTTCTATTGTATCTTGTTTTATTACTATTCATTAATATTATTATGTCTTATCTTAGATTGCTTTATTTTGAGTCGGGGGTCTATCGAAAACAACCTTTCTATCTCACTTTTGAGGTAGTGGTATGGACTGTGTACACTTACCTCCCTTGACCTCACTTGGTAGGAATATATTGGGTATGTTGTTGTTGTACTTTTTCAAATCAATATCAAATCAAATTAAGGTATTCAAAATAAAACAATCACTTTAAAAATAGAAGAGAAATGAGTTTTTCTTTAAAACTAACTTTACTGTAGTACTTGTGTCAAAAGAATTTACAGAAAAAACTTTGAATATCATAGTTGATTGTAATTTATTTAAAATTAAAGCGTGATTATTATTATTGTGATTATACACGAGGGGATATAAATAAATAAATTTTAAATTTTCTCCTCTATCTTTCTGCTTTTCTTTTCTTGGAATTTATTTGAAATCATAGCGTAATTATTATTATTGTTATTATACACGAGGAGATATAAATAAATGAATTTTCTCCTCTTATCTTTCTGCTTTCCTTTTCTTGAAATTAGATAACAAGATGATCATAAAATTAGGACAATGCCATCTATTTTTTGTTAATTTTTATATTTTAATATTAAAATTACGTCATAAATATAACAAGGTCTTTTATCACCGCGCGAACATATCCACTAGTTTACATATAAGACAAACGTTTCAACTTTTGCCCGTTAGATAGACATTCAAGACATTTCAAGATAGTGAACCTACATAATTGACTAGAAGTTCTATTTTCTAAACAAAAGTTAAACTTACGTATTGTGCACCAGACTTAAGTTCTAACTTTTACCCATAAAGCAAACATTTCGGACATTTTGAGACAACGAACATGCTCAATTTATCAAAGTTTTGGCTTAAAGCCAAAAACTGAAGTATGTTATCCATCATACGAAGTTCTATACGAAGTTCTAACTTATGCCCATAAAACAAGCGTTCGTGACATTTTTAAGATTAAAAAAAACATGTTCAATTGATCACATGTCTGCCTAGAACTTAGGCGGACAAAAAATCAAAATTGGATAATTTAAAGGACAAAAACTCAAGACCAGACACTAGGGATATTAGAAATATATACTCACCTTTAAATAAAAATATATTGAAACTCAGCGTATCAGTAAATACCAAATAACTGAACTGAAACTGAACAACCAGAACTGAATCGAAACAAACTACAGTTCAGTACTCAGTATATAACAATTCAAAATCCGAAGAGCGAAATAACGAACGCCTCCCCCAGTGACAACGACAGATGGTTGAAAATCCTCAAGAGTCAACAAAGGTCATACAAATGTATCTAAAACTTGATTATTGATCAGAGTAACACAAATTTGGTTGGGGAGCACTGTGAGTGCGTGGTAAATAAAATTTTAATAGAGGCTCGAGAGTGATTTAAATCAACTTATATTATGCACAAACAGGAGGAGCAGGTGTTTACAGTTCATGTGTCATTCTCAGTGGTGCCAAAAGATTGAATAAGGCTTATGTGACTTGTCATAAGAGCTATTGCTAATTGTGCCTGAACAATCTCTTGGCTTAAGAGCCTTGATGGATAATCCTCATCTACCAGCAGCAGCAAAGGCCTCTACCCTTGGAAATGCGCAATGAAGCACTAAAAAGTTATTTCACCAGTGGATTGTCCGGTCATCAAATGCAAAAATTCCTGACGCTCGAAGGTAAACAGAGATCTCATCACGTCTTTCATTTTTCTTCTTTAAAGTCAAAATTCGAAGGTGCAAGAAGCAACAATCTGATAGTGTCATATATGATACATCATGCCATAATCCTGCATTGCTTCAAAAAAAAAAGAACTTATAATCCTGCATTGCTCCAAAAAAAAAAAGAACTTTTAATTAGACCATAGGAGTTTCACTTTGAGATCTGTAACTACGTTTCCCATAGCTGTTCCATAGAAATTGGCTGCATCCAACAATAAAGATTCCTATAAAAGTAGCGAGCTTGACTTTTCCTCAGGACATGCTGTGAAACAAGATTTACTTGAAAAGAACATCTAACATAACATTACATTTTGCCATTTAGCTTGTTCCATTTGAGAAATAAACCACTTCAGAAACAGATGTTTATCATTGTTCCATATCACTACTAGTCTCGGAATTCCTTAAGCTCTCACAAACTGGACAATTGTGCAAACTCTCATGTAAATAAATATCACAATCAAGGCAGAAGTGTTGTTTGCAGTTTGGACAAGCAACCTGTGGACCTGGCAAATTTCCTGTATCAAATCAAATAAAGAGAAAAGTGGAACAAGCAAAAAGTGAGAATCCAGATGAATGAAGAGAAAAGTTGAACAAGCAAAAAGTGAGAATCCTGATGAATGAAGAGAAATATGGAAGAAGCAAAAAGCGAGACTCCTGTAAATTAAGTTTGAATTAGGCCAAATACAAGGACATCCTCTTATATCTTAATGTTACCACAACTTTTCACTTAGACATCTCAATTAAGGTTGTTATCGTTTAGACAACTAACATATATCCAAAATATTCTGTTTGAACACCTCACAATAATGTGGCACCAGTGAGTGATTTTCACAGAGTTATGCGCATGTATTGTAATGTAATTTTTTTATTATTATTTCTTTCTTCTTCTTTCTCCTCCAGCTCCTCTCTGCTGCTGCCACCACCTCTACGCCATCAGTTTGGACAGACTACAGATCACCAAGGCTAGGACAGATGGAAAGAAATCACTTAGTGTTTGTCTCTGTTGGGAATTGAACCTGAGACCTCAGGGTGCTTGCATCTGCCTTCAAATACACCAGTTTGTAGCTATGTGGTGAGAGAAGTAATAAAAAGGGACGGGATCCTGGAAGGAAGTTGTATTGGACGACTTTCAATTTATTGAGGTTCATGCAGATTAGTAAAAGATAGGGCACAATGAAAGAAAAAGATCTATGTAGGAAATACCTATTAATTAAGAATATGTTTTAGTTATGCTAACACTTTTACATTACATCCTATATTTTTATCGGAGTTGTTTAGCCTTTCAGAAGTTAATACGACAGTAGCAAATATAAAGAACTTCCAATTACTTTTTATGTTGCCTTATTTTTGCTTCTATTTTTATTTTATGTAATGTTGTCCTGAGATGAGCTTAACTAGAGTAATATGGTCAACGAGGATTCAAATAATCAACCCCCACTTGCTTGGGAGTGAGGTGTAGTGGTGTATTTTTGGGCAGCTGACTACTGTAGGGATGACTTGATTATTTATAGGCATGATTTGCGTTGTTTGGAATAAAGTGACATACTTGGAGAGAGCAAATTTATGGAGAGATTTGTACGGGTAACGGAGAAAATTGAGGAATGAGTTGCCCTGTAGCTTTGCTCGATTCGCTATTTTGCCACATCACCGCATGAACTCACATATTTTATTCTTTTACTAGCTAGGCATGATGTGTTGTTCATAGGCAAATTTTAAGGTGCCTAAACAAAAGGCTAGGGCAACTTTAAAGGGTTGCCTACGTATTTGACCTTGCATTAAGAAGAGACAAATATTTTCCTTTCCAGGTTTTATGATCCCAACGCCATGTTTGGTCTAAGCACAACTAATTTTACAGAATAATTTCCTAATTCATCACACAACTTACAAGAAATTTGGCAATAAAACAAACTATCTGTCTAAATACAAATACTAGTTCAGCAGGCTACTTCCTTCAAAGACAAATTTCAGTATTGCTTGAAATTTTCTCTCAACACATTCCTCAAAGGACATAATTACAAAAATACAGCGAGAAGCACAGAATTGTACTGAAAAAAACTTATCATCCTGGACGTGCATAACATAAGCTCGAAAAACACCCCGTTTCTTATGTAGAACACTTGAGACATTTCTTTAGCTTCAGTTAACAAAAGATCAGTTAAGATTAGTGTGGGTTTTTTTTTTCCTTTCATTCTTTTCTAATCGGAGAAATGCACAAAGAAGAAATCAGATGACAAACAATTACGCAAATGGCTTCTCTGCAGCTATCAGCTTAAAGAAAGGCACTTCACTGACATCATCAGCAACACGAGATGCTTCAAGTCAGGGTTATGTGCCCGAGTGTTATTCTGATAAGCTACTCCATTTGAGAATTCTCACCTTATCAAACATCCTAACATATAAATGGAGAATGATAATATCTGCCCAAAAATGCAAATCTTTTACAAATATCCTGTGTGACCAGGTGCTAGGGGTGTGCAAAAACCGAACCGACCGATAAACCGAACCTATAAAAATGTTATTGGTTTATTGTTATTGGGTTAACGGTTTTTTAATGGTTTTATAAAAAAAATTATTGGGTTGTTGGTTCGGTTTGACTTTTTCTTATTCGGTTATTGGATAAACTGATAACCCAATAAAAATATAGTAAATTACTATTTTACACACACACACACTATATATATATATATATATATATATTAATTTTCCCTAAGTAACATTTAGTTCAAACTTGAGGATTCTTGTAAATTAAAGTAAATCGTGTAGGATTTTGATTGTAATTTATACTCGGTTTCTTTTCATGTTAGTTACTATTTTTTCTATTTTATGAGTATTTTCTTATCGGTTGAGTCACAGTATGAAGATTTGGGAGAGGGTGGTTGAGCGAAGATTGAAGAGGGTCGTGTCCATTTCGGAGAATCAGTTTGGTTTTATGTCTGATCGCTCGACGACAGAGGCAAACCACCTAGTGAGGAGATTGGTGGAGCAGTATAGGGGAAAGGAAGAGATATTTGCACATGGTGTTCATCGACCTGGAGAAGGCGTATGACAAATTCCCTAGTGAGGTTCTTTGGAGATGCTTGGAGGCGAGAGAGGTTCCGATGGCGTACATCAGAGCTATTAAGGACATGTACGATGGAGGGAAGACTCGGGTAAGGACGGTAGGAGGACACTCAGGGTGGAGGACACTCAGGGCAGTTCCCGGTCGAGACAAGGTTGCATCAGGGATCGACTCTTAGCCCGTTTCTGTTAGTGTTGGTGATGGACGTGTTGACACGGAGTATTCAAGGTGAGGTACCTTGGTGTATGTTATTTGCAGATGATGTAGTGCTGATTGATGAGACGCGGGAGGGTGTGAATGAAAGACTGGAGGTTTTGAGGCAAACCTTGAATCTAAGGGGTTCAAGTTGAGTAGGTCCAAGACGGAGTATATGAAATGCAAGTTTAGTGACTCGAGTCAGGAGAACGATGTGGTGGTGAGGTTGGATTCCCAGGATGTCTGTAAGAGGGATAGTTTTAAGTATCTTGGGTCTATGATTCAGGGGAATAACAATATTGATGAGGATGTCTCTAAACATATTGGAGCAGGTTGGATGAAGTAGAGGCTTGCCTCAGGAGTGTTGTGTGATAAAAAGGTGCCCCTTAAGCTTAAAGGCAAATTCTACAGAGTGGCAGTCCGTCCGGTCATGCTGTATGGAGCAGAGTGTTGGCCAGTCAGAACTTCCACATTCAACGATTGAAGGTGGTGGAAATGAGAATGTTGCATTGGATATGTGGACTTACTAGAGGGGATAGAGTTAGGAATGAGACTATCAGGGATAAGATGAGAGTGGCTTCGGTGGAGGACAAAATGCGAGAAGGAAGGCTGAGATGGTTTGGGCATGTGATGAGGAGGCCAGTTCATAGGTGTGAGAGGCTAGCTTTGGATGGCTTTAGGAGGAGTGGAGGTAGGCCGAAGAAATACTGGGGGAGGTGATTAGACATAACATGGAGCAACTACAGCTTACTGAGGACATGACCCTAGATAACAAGGTGTGGAGGTCGCGGATAAGGGTAGAAGGCTAGTATGAGTGTGTGGGTTGTAGCAAGGTGTTGGGAGAGCTCTTGTGTAGCCGGGTTAGTAATCTTAGGACTGTGTCCATTAGTACGAGCCTCTAGTCGGGAGAGTTTGGGTGTTGTGGGTGTCTTTGGTCTGTCAGTGTATGTTACTACAAGGTGAGTGTCCTATCTCTTATTTCTTATCTCGAATTGCTTGTATTTCTATTATTTTGTATTTCTCTGATATCTATTTTATTATTTCTTATTTCTTATTTCTATTATGTCATCCATCCTACTTTATGTTTCACTACGACCTTGTGTACTATTCTCTATTCTGAGCTGGGGATCTATCGAAAACAGCCTCTCTACTTCTTCGGAGATAGCGGTATGAACTGCGTACATTTTCCCCTCCCCAGACCTCACTTTGTGGGAATACACTGTGTTTGTTGTTGTTGTTGGTGGTGGTGGTGGTGGTGGTTAGACCGACAACCGAACCATTAAGGACTAAAAATCTATAAACCGAAAATCGATAAAAAAATATCTTATTGGTTTGGTTATTGGTTTAGCATATTTAGAAACCAAAAACCGCTAAACCAAACTGAAAAACATGAAATCGAACGGAACCGACCGATGCACACCCCTACCAGGTGCCTCATTGGGTTACAGATTCACTTCAGTGGTTATTTACAGTGAAATGTTGAGAGTAAACAGATAAGACAGATTTTCTTGTTTTTGGCATGACTCTTTAAACCTATAGATAGTTTCAATTTTGAAAATAAGCTTAAGAATGCTCTTACCAGGATTTAGGAGACTTAATTGGCAACCAAAGCAATTCTTAGGTAACTTGTGAAGATCTTTTAGAACTAACGGCGAAACGTCATCAAATGGCCTTATTGGGAAGAGATGGTGATATGACCTTGCCAAATGTGGAGAAGAAACAAGAGTCAGGCCGCAGATGCAGCACTCAGCTGGCAGCTCACATATACGTGTTTTGCATCTCGGACAAGTGTATCCACCACCAACTTTAGCCTCTTTATGACATAAACAAATTGAAATGACACCCTGCGCTACTCTTTGGGGGAACCCCATCTTGATTAAATTTGCAACAGCAAACTCTGCAATAGCTGGAGAAGGTGGAGCAAGCTCCAATACCAACTCTTTTAAACGAGGCTAACAGAGAAATAACCAAGAATCAAATTATAAAAAGTTCAAAATATTACGCTTGCCACATATTGCTATTCCTTATTCAATAACCAATTTCTCCTAAATTTCCATGAAAAGATTTCCTTATTCTAGTAGTTTCTTTTACAGAAGTCTCATATTACCATTTTCAGAGTTCAATTATCGATTCCTCACCTTATCCAATGCAACAAAATACATTCCACTAGTCTCTTGGCAGAGATGCTTGCATATGTAGAGTTCTGCAAAGAGACCAATTACTGAGCACCTTAACTTAAATGCTTTGCACTTTTGGATGGTTTCCAGAATATCTCCTAGATCACAAGTGCTAAGAGCTGAATACAAGATAAGGACGTCAAGATGCCCATATGATGGGATTTGATTTAGGAGATCACGCACAAGATCTAGGCCATTCTGAAGGGATGCATCACCTGAGGTCCCCAATTTACCCATCAATGCTTTGATATGAGCCTCAGGGCTGCCACCAAGATCTGTTAAGCAATGAGCTACTCCATCTTTCAAAATTACCAAGCCAATTTGACTCGGGGGATTCTAGATAAAAAATTCTCTTATAAACGCCTCCACTTTTCTGGAAACTACAACCATTTGGCTTGGTTTATAATCCATTTTTGCAGCCTAAAAGCCAAACTCAAGTAAGCAATTATTAGCTCCAAAGTTGTATACAGTTCAAGATAGTATGAGACATTATTGTCACGCTTTCTAAAGTCATTTCTAAAGTCGATTCAGGACATGTACGACGGAGCGAAGACTCCTGTGATGACGATAGGAGATTCGGAGTACTTTTCTGTTTTGACAAGGTTGCACGAGAGATCGTCTCTTAGCCCGTTTTTATTTGCCTTGGTGGTGGATGTTTTGACACGGCGTAATCAAGAGGAGGTGTCTTGGTGTGTTATTTGCTAACGATGTTGTACTAATTGACAAGACTTGGTGAGGAATTAATGCTAAGTTGGAGGTTTGGAGACAGATCCTAGAGTCTAAAGGTTTAGATTGAACAGGACTAAGGCTGAGTACTTTGAATGTAAGTTCAGTGATTAGCACATAAGGCTAAAGTGGTAGTAAAGCTGGATTCTCAGGCAATTCGGAAGAGGGATAGTTTCAAGTATCTTGGATAAAATCCAAGGAGATAAAGAGATTCACGGTACTGACACCCTTCCAGTTGGGGTTACAGGTTGGACCCCACCAGTTCAGGTTCGGGGCATGTCGGTTAGATGATTACCTCTCGCAGTCTCAGTTTCAGATTCAGTCTCAGTAATAGAACTCAGTTCAATTCTACAGATATCAGGACTGTCAGATACAGTCGCTCAGTTCAGTACGAAACTCAGCTGGTTCCATCAGAATCAGGACTGTCAGATACAGTCACCCAGTCCAGTCTAGAACTCAGATGGTTCTTCAGATTCAGGACTGTCAGATACAGTCACACCCAATCCAGTAAAGAACTCAAATAGTTTTTCAGTATCAGTATATTCAGGTATCAGTTATCAGTAATATAGTACCAGTAACCTCAGATATCGGTTACCTGTAAACTCCATAATTCATATCATTAATAGACTCAGTTATTCAGTATCCCAATATTAGTAAACTCAGATGTTAGTACATCAATATTCAGTACTGTCACGACCCCAGTTCCAGTTTATGTATTCATGCATGTATTTCTCACGCGTTCATGTTCATGTCATTAGTCCGTTATTATTGTTCATACATATGAACCCTTGCATTCAGCTTACCTCACTTGCATACTAGTATATTCAATCGTACTAACTCATTTGCGCTATGGTGTGTTATACCATAGGTTTAGAAGCATGAGCTCCCGAGCATCCTTAGTAAATCAGACGTTCAGCAGCCAGCCAGACTAACAGTGAGTCCTCATCATTTGAGGATAGCATGATTATTTTATTACTTTATTATTTCAGTAGTTCGAAGTTAGTTGGAGATATGTCCCATCAACTCCACAATTTTTAGACAGTTTAGAGGCTTTCAGACTACATGTTTCAGACAGTTTATTTTAGTTTTGGGTATTGTTATACCCCTTACAGACATTATTTCATATTTAGTATTAGTTCAGTTTTGAACTTTATAGCCTTACAGCTTATATTCCGCATATTTACAGTATATTATTTAGTGATCAATTACAGATATCAGTCATGGGTTAGCTGGAATGTGTAACTTAGCTCTCTCTCTAGCCTCTAACGGCTCTTTCTCTCTCCCTAGCCTCTCTCTCTCTCTCGCCTCGCCTCGGCCCACGGCCTTCGGCGCCGTCACCGACCGTCGGCGCCGACCCGACCACCGGTCCCCGGCGTCGACCGCCGTCGCCGGCCGAACGGCTTTCTCTCTCTCCCTACCCTCTCTCTCTCCCGCGCTCCGGTCTCCGGCCCCGTCGCC
>NC_061122.1:66024827-66055221 GCF_002878395.1 Capsicum annuum | reverse complement strand
ATCCTCCACCTCCACCCCACCCCGTTTCTTCATCTTCTTCATTTAGGCCTAATTTTTTTTCAAGAACACCATTACTAAGCTCCATTAACCCCTTCCTTCATTATTTTTTTTGCCTTTTATTTAATTTTTTCAAATGACTACATCCAATTTTTAATGAAAAATAACTTATGACAATTTATCACTTTCTCGTCTTGTGCATATTGGAGCATTTGAGAAGGTTTGAAATAATGGTGTTAATGGTGAAAAAAATTAAAGGAGGAATCATTTTCATGGCAAATCGGAACAAAGGAACGAATATTAGTATTATTACTTCTAAATCATTTGGTAGATCTGAAATTATTGTGGATGAGTTTAGGTTTTGTTCTACTTGAAATTGTTGATTTCTAAATGTTGATGGAGGAGCCATGACTTAATCTACAGAACAAGTTATTTATCAATTTTTTGTTAAATTCGAATCGAGTTATTGGTGTTAATGGTGAAAAATGGAGTTAATGGTAAAAAAGAAATTAAAGGAGGAGGAGAAATGAGGGCTGTTAAAGAATCGAAGGAGGAAGAACGGGCCGTCAGGGGGGGGAGAGGAAGGGGCTGGAGAAGAAGAAGAAGAAGAAGAAGAACGGGGGTTCTTTTATATATATATATATATATAAAGCACAAATATATTTTTTGCTTTTTTAAAAAAATATAGAAAAATAATATGTATATTGGATTATTTTTTTAAAAAAAATTATAATTTCTTACGTGGCAATGACATGGCACTGATTTGACAATGACGTGGGGCGTGTGTACTTCACTCTCTGTAGTGAGAGTGGTATAATTTTTGTAGGGTGGAAAAAAATTCACTTGAAAGTTGTTAAGGGGGGTGAATAATTGCCCGATTAGTTTAGGATCTAAAGTAAGTTTTGGCTACAAGTTTAGAGGTGTTTTGATGTATTATCTCTTAATTTAATTCCTTATAATTGATAAAAAAGGGTAGAAAATGTGAAAGTTGAAACTAAAAACAATAGTAAATCTTAAATAAATACTTTCCTATAAACTAAAACTTAAAGCGAAAAGTCAAGTCAAAATCTCAAAACCTTGCTTCAGTGCAAGCCTCTAAGAAGCCTCAAAGTAAGACAACAACAATAATGATGTTTGAGAATGAACAAAGACATAAAGGAAACATAATGATAGAAGAGGTCTGGTCAGATTACGGATTAGACAAGCAACTACCACCTATTCTAAAATGATCAGCTAGTGATAAAGATCACCCATTACTCATGCTCAGCTCAACACCTGCATAACAAAGGTGTAAAAAAGGAAAGGATGAGTATAAAGACATATGTACCTAATAACTTCATTGATTGATATTAACATAAACAATGGTAAAGATTTCTCTATATTGCCATATTGATAGTACTTAGCCACATAATTAATTTATTTCTATAAGACCCAAACTAATATCTTATCATGGTCCAAAAATCAAGGTAATGATGACACCTATTTTCACGTCCCAATTAGTCATGATTAGCACCCAACCTAACCTATGATGGAAGAACCGTGCTAGTGTCATCCTTACTAACTTAAGTGATACTCTTCTATTCACTTTATATTAATTCCCAATTTTAAACAAGTGCAAAAATAAAGTTTATCCAATAACTAAATCACCCCTCAAAGCAATATCAATATTAAAAATGAATAGAGTGCGAAAACTTCTATGTATTACATCTATGGGACCTAAAGTCATCGTATAAGAACATCCAAGAATAAACTAAATCTGTAACAATGAAAATATCAAAAACATTAGTAATAAGGAATTATCTTAGTCCCGAAACAAGGAACATCAATATCAATATGAAGATTCGAAGGTTGCCCGGTCATGGTGCTCACCGTTACAATCAAATTTGAACTACTAACTAGAGTTGTAGTCGTGTGTCATCTACTGAAAGATATTATGCACTCAACAAAAAAAGAGTACATGTAGCATCAATATATCAATAAGCACTAGTAAGCCTCATAGGCCAACTAACTCAACAATGTATAAGTAAGCAAGCAATACAAGCATAAAAACGATCATAATAGAACTCATAAACAAAGACAAGAAAAACTAAACACATCATATAGATACATTTCATAAGTTTACTTTCACAAGCTTTTATACTTAGTCATTTTCAACAACAACTCATCATCACATGTAACTATTACAAAAATACTCAATGCATATGAATGAGTGCATGGATGCAAGATTACAAATTATCTCTTACCCTTCTCCTAATCATCAACAACATCATATCATACCGACGTGGTACTAGATCATTTATCACAACACGTCATATCTATACCAACGTAGTGCCCGATTCTTCATCGTCCAACACTATTATAATGTATATGAAATAAAATGCAGTCCATAAATCACCAGTCATGCTAGAAAATAATCAAAGATGTTTAGTTTACAAATAAGAACAAATCCAAGAAAGTCTAAGTGATACAACAAAATCATAGTCTATCTCAACTCCTCGCTCAAGTCACCTTTAATTCGTACTTTTTCCCTTTTGTTCTCGTTCAACTCATTTTTTATTTATAACAACAAGAATATATACCCATTTTAATAATTCACCCCCTTTTAACTACTAAGGGATCAAAAATCACTAATTTTAGTCAGAAACTCACCCTATTTCATCATCTTAGGATTTTCTATCTGTTAAACCATATGGATTCTACTTGAATTAACATGAACGACAATTTTCACTCCTATTAATATTCTCTAACACCCTAGGATCATTCTTTACAGAATTTATACACATTTTCATCAACTTATACACATTTCACCATTTCTATTGAATATCTTACCTCCAAAGATGAAAATCCTCTAAAAATTGCCTTCCCCAAAGCTCCCTTGTATTTTTCAAAAAAGTAAAAAATGAAAATATTGTTTGGTTTTTAAAAATTATCAAATTTTATGTGTTACAACTACAACAATTAGTTACTGTTGTAGCAGTTAGAGTTCGACTGCAGTAGTTCATATCTTACAAATAAAGGTTTGAAATTGTGGTACCTATGACCACTACAGCGGTATTACTACAGTGATTACTGTTTTTGTTGTATCGGCTTAAGGCAAAAACTCAGGTGCTCTTCTCAGTTTTTATTCATTTTACAACATATACCATAAATTATAACATCATGAACCAACTCTTTCCGTGATAAACTCTATAACCAAAGTTCTACAACTTTATTTCATGTGTTAAAAATTGCTACAACTTTTTAAACCCATTGTATATATAGCAATAACTACCAACAATCACGTTACTACCAAATTTCATTTGACTAACACGCCTTCTAACACCATCCAATCTTATACTAGCCCTGAATTTCTCAAAGATTGGCTAAGGAAAATCTAAGTGCAAATTTTATTCCCTCTTTCATCGTAACAACAATTTAGGTCATTAAATTATATACTAATTTACCCTTCATTCATCCGAAAGTGAAAATTAGCCCCCAAGAACATAGCAAGGCAAAGTAAAAGTACCTGGGTCAATGAATAAGTATGGACTCATCTACGCATGTCAGTCTCTGTCTTTCAAGTAGCCTCTTCATTAGTATGTTCCTCTATTGAATATTCTCACAAGGAATGACTCAGGTCCTCAACCTCCTCATATCCTAAACTATTATAACAATTGGTTTCTCTTTGTTGGATAACTCCTTATCAAATAATTCAGGGTCCAATGAATGATATGATTACCATACCCATGATACATCTTTAGCATAGATATGTGGAATACCAAGTAAACCCCAAATGTACTAGAGAGTATAACTAGTTATATGCTACTAACCCTACTCTGTTCAAACCCTCAAAGGTTCCAATATATCTTGAGCTCAACTTTCCCTTCTTGCCAAACCACATTACACCCTTCTTTTTCTTATGTGAACTTTTATCTATGTACTCTTTCTGCTGGCTCTGGGATGCTATGAGTTTTTTCTGAATAAACCTCACTTTCTTCTACTCTTTCTACTGGCTATGGGATGTTATAAGCTTTTTTTTTTTTAATAAACCTCAATTTCTTTATTGAATCCTTGAGTATGTTAGTACCCCAAGGCCTGACCTCAAATACATCAAACCACCTAATTAAAGACCTATACCTCCTACCATAAAAGGCCTCAAAAGGGGGCCATGTCAATACTAGAGTGGTAGTTATTATTGTAGGCAAATTTACACAATAGTAAGTATAGGTCCCACTGACCCTCAAGGTCCATAACACAAGCTCGAAGCACGTACTCAAGTACTTGGATAGTTTACTTTGAATGACCGGTTGTTTGTAGATGGAAAGTTGTACTCAGATCCAAACTAAACCCTAATTTTGATTCAAATTTCTCTAAAAAAATTGGAGGTGAACTGAGTACCTTTGTCTGACATAATCAAAATTGGTACCTCGTGTAACCTTACAATCTCCTTCACATAGATCTTGGCCAACTTAAGCACATTATAGTGTACTCTTACTAGGATGAAATGAGCTAGCTTAGTCAACTGATCTACAATGACCCATATACAGACATATTTTCTCAATGCTTTTGGAAGGCCAACTATAAAATCCCTCATTATCATTTCCCACTTCCAATCTAACATGGACATTTTTTGAAATGTACCACTGATGTACCTTGGTTTCATGGCATATTTGATGCTTAAAATGGTGAAAACAGACATTTACTTAGGTTTTTTTTATGGATATGATGTGTGTTTTGTGTATGGTAAATTAGGTTGAAAGTAGTGTTGAATGGAAAATGATGAGAAATCTAAAAAAAATACAAACTACTAATCTGACAATGAGTGATAAAGTCACCTAACATCTCATTGCCAGAGTCACAGTGATAACAATGAGCAATGGCCGATCTCATGAGTTAAGTTAAGGTTTCTCAAGACTCATTACATGTGAATATGAGTCATGTGGTGATTCGTTCAAAGCATGGATACAAAATTTCTAAAAGCTGGATAAAGTTCCAGTGGATATAAGTGAAGGATACGGGTCGTAATGACTGCCTATAATTCATGGTAAGAAGGCATTCTGAGTACATTGGCTAAAAGTCCTGAGAATTACCAAAAGATACTTCAGTGGTAATGATTGAAGACCACAAGTCGTAATGACTGACTATGACTCGTGGTGATAAGTTGCTTTGACAATAGACTCTAAAATACTAAAAGTAAAAATCTACTAGAGTGATGACGACTTGCAGTCTATGACTCGTTATGTCACCTAACGAATCGTGACCACTGAAACCAAAAGAAAACTTCGATAGTAGGCAACAAGTTGTGATCGGTTCTAACGACTCATTGCTAGAGGCATGACTTCTACCGTTATAATTTTTCTATTCTATTTTAATTAGATTTTCTTTATTATTTTTGGATACTATAAATACCCTTTGGTTTGTTACATACTTTGAGATTTTTTCACATACTTTGACATCATTGATACTCTTGTTCTTGGTTTTTGGATTCATAATTAATCAAGACTTTGGATTTCATTCTTTTATATTTGTGCAACTAATTCAATATTTTCTTTATTGATTTTTGTGGATTGTTGTATAACCATGAGCGGCTAATTTCCTTCACTAGCGTTGTGGGAACCCTAGCGGAGGAACGAAGTAGAGGAAGTAAGAGATTTAACTAGATCAATGTTTATACATGTATGGTGATTTACTTCAAGATAATTTCTTTATTAGTGGTGGCCAACTCAAATAACCAGCCTGTACTCGAGATCATCTTCACAAAAAGGTCGAGATTGAGAAAAGAGAATTACAACAGTAATTTAAGGTTATCAAACCTCATCTAATAACTTGAGACCCACAAGGTGATAGTTAAACTGGGATTGAAAATAAGGAATAGTAAGGAAACACCCTAAAACTCATAAGGTGAAGGGTGAGATTTACCCATGAGTCCACATTACAGTGCTAATATCAAGCTTGTCAGATTCTGCACGTATGATGGTGAGATAGTTAGATTAACCACGAGAAACTTATGGGGTTAGAGAGCTAGGGGGAACACAATCCTACTATTAATTTTTGATTGATTATAACCATAAAATCCATATTCTGCTACAACTTATTAATTTAATTGAAATTCCCCCATTTACTTTTCCGCACAGCCTGGCAATTTCAGTAATTTTGAGAGATAGTGCACGTATTCCCTGTGGATTCGGCCCCAAACTAGTTGGGTTACTATATTTGACTTCAGTCATTTTATACTTTGTGTAGGTGTATGTTTGAGCGACATCAAATTTTGGCGCTATTATCGAGGAATACAGAGTTGATTGTTGATTGAAGTTTGTTAAAGTTGTTGGGTTTTTATTTCCTATTATTGGTTGGGTGTACGCCAATGTATGCCTAACACTAGGAGTCAAGGCAATCCCTTACTCCCACTAAATCCTGAACCAGAGCAAAATTTATAGCCTGATCGTACAATGACAAAATACGTACATAATGGCCATCTCGAAGGGGTTCGGGATAATCCAAATGCAATACCTCCTACTGCTCCAGGTGATCCACAGAATATAGTTTATCGCCAAATAGAGTAGTTGTTAGAAGATGCAGCCAACTAAAGAAGCAATAAGGAGGCTCGTTTGTTAGCTTAATAGGAAGAGTTAGCCAGGCCAAGACTGGCAGTTGATCGTCAAGTAACACTCGATGGAAATCTAGATAGAGCTAGACTAGTTTAAGCTCAAGTGATCCTAACATACCATTACTTACAGCTTTATGATGATGTTGAAGACATGGGATACGTTGGGTTGGCTGAAACATAAGCTATTATTCCTTCTGCACACCTCCTAATATGAAATTTAACATTACCAATGCTATGATCCAGCTCTTGAACTTGAAAGGTGTATTTGTGGGCTTAACTACAAACGATGCAAATATGCATCTTGCTAATTTTATTAGGATCCGCACTTCTTATACCATACCTGGGGTAGATCATGAGGCACTCAGGTTGAGGTTGTTCCCCTTTTCGTTGATTGGAGAAGCTTTTTTGTGGTTGGGGGAACTTCTTAGAGGATCGATCACAACCTAAAATGAGTTGTGCAGACGATTCTTAAACTATTTTTTTTGTTTTGACCAGAATGTTGCAACTAAAAAATAAGATCTACAACTTTAGGAAGCTACATTTCGAGTCAATGTACGAGGCTTGGTTCTAATTTAAGAAGAAGTTGAGCATGGTACCTAATTATTGTATTCTAGGGATAAATTTATCTGAAATATTTTATAAAGCCTTGAACGTAAGTTCCCGAGCTATGGTAAACACAATCACTGGAGAAGCATTCATGAGATTACGATGGAAAATGGCATTTGAGGTTCTATACCAAATCTCTTTTACCAACGAGGGTGGCAAACTTGGAAGGCTGAGAAAGTGTTGGCACTTATGCCATTAGATCTTTCAATGACCATAGAGTGGTTAATGATTCTGTGGCATAAGAAATTATACAGCTGAGGACTGATACTAGGTTGCTAATGAAACAGTTCACAACCATGAATTTTGAAAAAATGAATGCAATAGATGAATAGTGGACAACTTTTAAATCATATGAGTTTGACTTGGAAGAGGAGGCTAAGTATCTTGATCGAGAATTGGCGGGTTTCCGAGCCAAAGGCCAAGGAAACAAGGTTATAACTAATTTAAATATACGTACAGGGTTCATAGTAGGGAGCGTGGTGGTGACTAGAGAAGAAAGAACAACTACAAGGAAAAGATAGACAGGTATATCCTACCATGTATTCTTAATACTGAATCGAGGATGGGGGCGATATTGTCTAAACTAGTGAAAGGTCAAGAAAGTGAGGAGACTTGCCTTAAGGAAATCAAAGCTGATATCTTAGGTTTGAACCAAAAGGTTAAGTCACATGCAACTGCTATTAAGCAGTTAGAGTGGAATTTGGGTAGATGTCTCCCACTTTAAATTAGAGGCAGCCAGGTACTCTTCCGAGTAACACAACTCAGAATCCAAAAAATAATAGCTACTGCTTAGCTATCATCATTCAGAGTGTAAGTCTATTGTTGACCCTATATTTTCTACTATTGATGTGCCGATAGATAATAGTTCTGCGATTGATGATGCACCTGATGTGGAAGTAGAGAAATCAACAGATGTTGATTATACTGTTGTGAAGGATAAAGGTAGGGGTAAGGATGATGAACCAATGTTGAAGACTATTCCACGACCTCTCATTCTTTTCCTCAGAGGTTGAGAAAGAAACAAAAGGAAAGGAAACATCAGAACTTCTTATTGATGTTGAAGAAATTGCCTGTCAGTATCCATTTTGTAGAGGCATTGAAGTAAATTTTAGGGTACACAAAGTTCATGAAAGACTTGGTCACTAAGAAGTGGATGGTGAGTTTTGAGCTTGCTGACAATATGCACCATTGTAGTATTCTAGCCTCCAGATCATTAGTATAACAAAATAAGGACCCATGAGTGTTTACTATACCATGTATCATTGGGTCCCTTAACTTTACCTAGTCTTTATGTGACTTGGCAGCCAACATAAATCTGTTTCGTTGGTAGTGTATAAGCAGTTGGGTTGGGGGCACCCAAACTAACATCAATGAGATTATTGATGGCCAACACACTATCATTAGGTTGATTGGTATTCTTTATGATGTGTTGGTGAAGGTGTCATTATTCATATTCCTAGCTAATTTTGTTATTCTTGACTGTAAGGTACAATTCTAAGTCCCTATCATCTTGGGCAGACCCTTTCTAGCTATGGGTAGGGTGTTAGTTGATATGTAGTTGGGACAGATAAAGTTCAGGTTCAATAATAAGCAAGTGATCTTTAATGTGTATGAGTCAATGCGATAGCCTGATGATATAAGGGTGGTGGCTGTGATAAACATGATTGATGATGTTTTTAATGCAATAACTATGCCCATTGAAGAGAGACTTGGGGTTGAGGCGTTAGCAACAGTGATCATGAACTTCTATAGTGATGGTATTAATGAATATGATAAGATGGTGGATGGATTGTCTGGTAGAGGTTCTTACAGTTATGCTCCGAATAAGCTTGATCTTGATCTAAAGGATAGAGCCACTCTTTTATCTCAACCATCTATTGAAGAGCCATCGATCTTGAAATTGAAGGACCTCCTATCTCACTTGTGATATGCATTTTTTAGGGCTGATAATACCTTATCAATGATTATTGTAGCCAACTTAGTGAAGACTGAGGTAGAGGCATTGCTATCAATGTTGTAAAGCTTCAAGAGGGGTATTGGATAGATAATTATAGATATTATGGGGATCCCACCAGATATTTTTACCCATAAAATTAGCTTGAGCCAGATTGCATTCCCAGCATTGAGCATCAACGACGGTTGAATCTTCTATGTTGGATATGCTGAAGAAAGAAATTATCAAGTGGTTGGATGCTGGAGTGATCTAACCCATTGCGGATAGAAAATGGGTGAGCCTGGTTCAATGTGTGCCTAAAATGAGTAGGATCCAGTGGTTCCCAATGAGAAAAATGAACTTATTCCCATGATACTAGTTACAAGATGGTGAGTGTGTATGGACTATAGAAAGTTAAACATTTGGACTCAGAAGGACCATTTTCCCATGTCATTTATGGAACAGATGCTAGACGGGTTATTAGGCAGGGGTTTGTATTGTTTACTTGATGGGTATTAGGATCCAGTGGTTCCCAATGAGAAGAATGAACTTATTACCATGATACTTGTTACAAGATGGTGAGTGTGTATGGACGATAGAAAGTTAAACATTTGGACTCAGAAGGACCATTTTCCCATGTCATTTATGGAACAGATGCTAAACGGGTTATCAAGCAGGGGTTTGTATTGTTTACTTGATGGGTATTTGGAATACAATCGATTTACTATGGCTCCTGAAGACAAAGAAAAAAAGAGTTTTACTTGCCCCTATGGGACTTTTGCATTCAAAAGGATGCTATTCGAGTTGTGCAATGCTTCTGCCACTTTTCAGAGATGTATGATGTGGATATTATCTGACATGTTGGAAGATACTATTGAGGTGTTCATGGATGACTTTTCTGTGGTTGGACTCTTTTGACGACTGTTTGGCCCATTTGGTAAATGCTCTCCGTAGATGTGAAGAATGCAATTTGATTCTAAATTAGGAGAAATATCATTTCATGGTAAAATAAGGTATTGTACTCATACACAAGATCTCAAAAGGGGGCATTGAGGTTGATAAGGCAAACATTAAAATGATTGAAAAATTGCCACCCCCAGTCTTGGTGAAGGGTATTTAGAGTTTTCTGGGTCATATGATTTTTTATGGCGTTTTATCAAAGGATTTCTCAAAGATTGAACATCATCTATGAAAACTTGTTAAGAATGAGGTGAAATTTATATTTGATGATGCATGCCTTAAGGCATCTGAGTGTCCAAAGAAGTGGTTGGTGACATCCCTGACAACGCCTAAGCGCACGCGCAAGTGTACATGGTCTTATCAAGTAGTAAAGTGGCTTCAAGGAAGACCAAGTATAGATCTCTCAGGGACTTGCATTTACCGACTATCCAATTCTAGTTCAACAATTGAGAAAAAGTAAACAATAGAGTTTTGGAATTGTAAACTAAAAGAAACTAAACTAATGCGGAAAAATAATGACTTAGGACAATCAATGGATAGTAACCCAGGGTTAAGGCTTACGAACAATCATACTATGTTGTTGAACTTCATTTGTGAACTTGCTTATCTTGGTTGTTGATTGTAGGGTTAATTGCATGATTATGGTTTCCCAACCTCTAGTCTTTTACCTAAGTTGAATCTTACAACTACATCGTTGAGCGGGGATGTAATGATCCAATTAGGTTATTTAATCTATCTTCCTACATGTGAATCAAGTAAGAAATCTAAGTACATCCCTGTCCTAGATGCTAATTCAAGTCTCTTATTTTATAAAGAAACAAGAAACCTAATTTGCTTATTCCCTTGTTCTATCTCCCTATTCCCTCTTCCAAAATCACAAGGTTGACAATTGATGTATTATAAGGGTAGCTAATCCATAAAATAGTTAAAACATGAATAAATAAGCAACCAATAATGATAAGCAAATCAACAAACTTAATTCAAAACGAAATAACCATGATCTTGGCTTAACCCCGGAAAGGGAGTTTTAGCCTTTAATGGAAATATTCATCATCCAATCCCTTGGATTATGATACAAACCATGAAAGAAACTAAATTAAAGAATGATAAAATCTAAATAATGTGTAGAACAGAATCCTCTTGTCCAAAGACATCCAAAAGTAAAAAACAAACGTGCATAAGGTCCTATTTATAGTAGAAGAAATATCCCATGCCTTGTTGAACAAGGAAATAGTTTCTGGTCGTCTGCGAACCCAGTGATTAACGCATTGGAGGGCGTCGCGTCGCATCTAAATCACATTGTTTCATTGTTTTGGGTGCCTTATGAATCCATTGGTGGGTTAAACACGCCCAGGATCCTTTCCACGCGCCGACACTCTCCCAATACTTTTTAGGTGTTCAAATTGGCGTCAAGCTGTATTTTGTGCTTTCGTGATCCATTCCAAGCCTTTTTGAGTTGTTTCCACTTGATTTGAAACTTGTAAATCCTTAATATATCATAATATTCCATTAAAAAAGTATTCTATAACATTAAACACAATAATTTAAAGCTCAAAACAACACAACATCCTCAACGATGAACTAGAAACACAAGCTAAGCATAGTCTAAATTCACATTGAGTTTTAAGTTATTGTTTTGAATGTTTGCTTGATCCAATTGAACCTTTAACATTATAACTAAGTTTTTTCATATATAAATACATAATAACAACCTTATTAACTCATTAACACACATTAGAACCCAACACAATAGACTAGACAAACACCTAGCTCAAGCTCGTCACACTAGTTTTCTCGGTTGATTTCTAAATGATCAATTTGAATCAAAACTTATATGGGAACACCATTAAACATTGTAAACACATACATGGACACTTATATGCACATTTATCTCATTATCAACACATTAATCACATGAATCATCCTCAAAATAAGGCTATATAGGCTAGAATAGTGGCGCTAGAATACATAAATACATCCAACATCAATCCCCTATCATTGTGTCTCCGGATTGGTCTACACCTTTTGAGTTCATATGCGATGCAAGTGGAGTGGTTCTGGGTGTTGTTCTAGGTTAGTGGAGAGATAATATCTTTCACCCAATTTACTATGCCAGCAAGGCACTAAACCCCGCATAAAAGAACTATACGATTATCGAGCACGAGTTTCTTGCGGTAGTTTTTTACTTTGAGAAATTTTGGTCCTATTTGATAGGGACCAAAGTTATTGTTCATAAAGACCATGTATCTTTGAGATACCTAATGTTAAAAAATGATGCAAAGCCGTGATTGATTTGTGGGGTGCTCTTACTACAAGAATTTGTCTTTGAAGTGAAGGATAAAAAAGCACTAAAAATCAAGTTGCAAAAACTAGGGGATGACCTAGACATAGATGATACTTTTCCAGATAAGCGGGTCTTGGCAGTATCTCAAGACTTAATCCCGTGGTTTGATAATTTTGCCAACTATTTGGCAAGTGATCTTATTCCAGAAGATTTATCCTGCCAGAAGCGCAAGAGGTTTATGCATGAGATGAGGAAGTTCTTCTGGGATGAGCCTTATCTTTTTAAAATTTTTGCGGATGGTGTAATTTGCAGATGTATTCCTGGGTAGAAATGATGAGCATCCTTAAGGTTTATCATTCATCACTAGTTGGGGGTTATCATGGTGGAACCCGCACAACCTACAAAATTATGCAATGTAGATATTGTTGGCCTACGATCTTCAAGGATGCTCATGACTATGCACAAGCCTTTGACCAATGTCAGCGTGAAGGCAATATTTCACGATGCTATGAACTTTCCATGACACCTATCATAGAGTTGGAGTTATTTGATATGTGGAGGATTGACTTCATGGGTCCTTCGTGAGCTCCTACAGTATGAAGTATATTTTGGAGGCGGTTGACTATGTTTCAAAATGGGTGGAGACGGTACTGCTTCTAAACAATGAAGGTAGAAGTGTCACCGCTTTTATAAAGAAAAACATATTTTCTTAATATGGCACTCCTCGTGCGATCATTAGTGATGGTGCATCTCATATGTGCAACCAGTTATTTAAGTCCCTACTTGAAAAATATTGCGTGAAGCATAAGGTTGAGACATATTATCATTCTCCGACGAGTGGGTAGGTTGAGGTCTCCAATAGAGAGATTAAGTCCATATTGACAAAAACTGTGGATGTCAAAAGAGATGACTGGTCAAGAAGGATAGATGATGCTTTATGGGCCTACCAAACAATTTTCAAGACCCCCCATAGGTGCCTCTCCATATCAACTTGTGTACAAAAAAGCATGCCACTTGCTGGTTGAACTTGAGCATAAGGCACTATGGACGTTGAAAAAACTAAATTTGGAGTGAAATAATGTAGCTACATTGAGGTTGAACAATGTGAATGAGTTGGATGAATTTTGACTCCGTGCTTATAAGATTTCAGCTATATACAAAGAAAGGATGAAGCTGTACCATGACAAAAAAAAAATAAGAAAAGGGTGTTTGAGCCAAGTGATCTGGTCTTGTTGTATAATTCAAAACTTTGCTTGTTTTCTGGAAATTTGAAGTCTAGGTGGTATGGACCATTCACCATGGTTTGGGTGTTTCCACATAGTGCTATTGAGTTGGAGAGTGATAGGAAAGCCTTATTCAAAGTGAATGGGCAGCGGGTGAAGGACTATATGGGAAACCTGTGGAAGTGAAAGTGGTTGATAATATGGACCTTGGTAAAGTCTGAGTAACCAAGGCAATTGTGTCTTTTTGTGATGTTAAATTAGGCACTGATGAGAGAAAACCCATGGGGCTTGTTGGTGAAGTCTGAGTATCCAACTCGGCCACGTCGTGATGCGATGTTAAATAAAACACTATATGGGAGGCAACCCATGTTTTGTACTTATTTCATTATAGGGTAACTTTTATGTTTAGTGTGCAGTGTTAGAGATTGAAGAAATAAAAAAAATTCTATTGCCAGGCTGTACGACTCACCTCATGAGTCATTATTTGACTTACGACTTATGATATGAGTCGTAGCATGATGGATCCTAGACCAACTCTTAAGTAATTGGTTTTTGTTGTCATAATAACTCTCAGAATGAGTCGTAGTCAGTGACTACGAATCATCACCTTGAGTCGTTATGACTGGAGAACCAGGTAAGGTTTTAGTCACTATCGAGGGAGGTTACGACTTATTGTATAATATTATGAGTCATGAAATTGACTCGTTACCAGGCCCGACATCATGGCCTTAGTGGGTCGACCTGGTCCAACACTTATGGTTTAATTAGGGAAATTAATCCCAAATGATTGACTTTTTATTTTTCAAACCCGGTGACTCCCTCCATTCCTATAATCGACCACCTACATTACAAACATTCCATATTCATCCCCCCTCTCCACATCACAATCAAACGATCAAACTCTCTCAAAGTAAAAACTCTCAAGAACTAGGTCTCTAATCTCTAAAGCATTTGTTTCAAGAAATTAAAGGAACTGTAAATCAAGTAAGTGTTGTGTGCTAAATCATTTATCTATCATTTGATGCGTTAATGTGCAAAAAAAATTCTTTGGTTCCTTGATTTAATTTCGTCGTTCATTAAAACAAATGAACCTTATTCTTGAGACACTTGAGTCGTAATAATAAGAGTAAAATCTAATTTGTTCTCTATATAGTGTTTAGGGATGAATTAAAAGTTGTTGAGCTGGTTAAGTGTATATTATTATGGTGGAAATTTGCTATTTAGAAGATCAATCCCTTAAACACTCATGATTCCAGTGAATATGGAACTCATAGGGTAACTTCATAAGTCGTTGCATGATTCATAATCTTTTGGAACATGGGTGTAAAGGGGATTTGAGATTTTGTTAACTTCACGAGTCACGCCACAAGTTGTGATCTCACTATAGACTCGTAGTGATGAGTCGTGATGACTAGGAAGGATAATGCTCTAGAAAATTATTTTTGGTCAGATAACGAGTCATGATCTAACATAACGACTCGTTAGGAGGACTCATTACCTGAATAGTGAATAATGTTCAGGTAGCCTTCCACCTCACGAGTCTCATAACGACTCGTGACCTAAAGTTACGACTCGTACCCTGTGTCGTATGGTAACCAGTCCTGTAACACCTACACTTATTTTTCTTTCTTTTTCCTATGAAGTACTAACATGTGGATTCCTTCCGGGTATAATGGCACCTAAAAGTGATTCCACCAAAAAGCAAACTCCCTAAAAGAAGGCCACTGCCCCCACCCATCAGCTGAGAAATAAAAACACCGATGGCAAATCCTTAAGTGGGTCAATTAAGGAGTACCCAATTAGAGGGGCGGTGGATCTAAGAGAGAAATTACCCAGAGGTGCCAAAGATGCTACGGATGAAGCCACCCCACCTCGGGATAGGACAATAATGAAAATTCTGAGGATGGTGCTGAGGGAAATAAAGGGTCGAAGGAAGAGAGTGAGAGTGAGGTGAGTGACAGCTCTGTTGAAATTCCACTACCTCCTACTCTATTGTCCATAAAACTTACTCTGGTGCCCATCATCAACCCATGGGGGTACCCCAGAATGCAGGCCTTATACCACCAGGATAATGTCATAAACCCCTTTATGGGGAAACCAAAGAGATGACTCTATTTAGAGTGCAGGCTGATCACCACATGCATTTCTGAGATGTATGAGCTTGACGCTCGGTTTAGATTATACAATTTTGAGTGGATGACCAGAGCTCCGGGACGGTACAGTGCAACATTAGTACATGAGTTTTATGCCGCCTACCAAATGGAGCTGAAGTGGTTATATCCACAGGGGCGTTTGTAGAGTGGTGGTGATCATTGACAAATGTGATGATCATAGGTTTTCAAGTGAACATCTCCACTCGAACCATTTTCAGAATGCTATATGGGCCTGAGTTGCAACCACCGACAAATACCTCCGAGATTGACTTTCTCATGGATGAAATGCAAAAAATTAAGAGAAGATAAATCGGCTCAAAAGATAAGTTGTTTCACTTTTGGTGGATAGCCGGTTTGATTGCGGCTAAGCGAGAGGAGGTTGCTTGGGTAGTAAGGCCTAGTTCATAGCAAATTATAAAGGGTAGCCTGTGTTGAAACCCAATTTTGGCTCACTCTTTTACTTTAATTATTTTTATCGATACTTCTTGGCCCTAAACAGTTTTTAAAAATAGATTCGTATTTTTATTTCTATGAATTTTGAAAGGAATGAAAAAAGGGAGGATTCATTTTTCCCTATCATATTTTAAATATTTTGATTAAATATAATTAATTATTTAATATCGAAAGTCACACAAAAATATTTTAATAATCGCATCACATTTTTTCCTAATTTTGTTTTATTATTTTTTTAGACGATACTATGTGACTACATATATATTCTTATAATAATATACATATATCCTTATTATAAATAATATAATATACATATTCTTATTATTTGTATATATACATATATTTTAAATTGATTCTTCTTCTTCTTATATATATATATATAGTTGTTAATATTATAAATATTAAATCACAAAATTATTGAATCGGATGAGTATACAAAATTATGTCTATAATTTATATATGTGTGTGTCAAAAAATAATTTTTTTAGCATAGTAACAAACATCAATAAAATTAATTTTGATAGCAAAAGAGTATTTGGGCCAACATTAATTCAATTTCAATCTTATTTTATCTAAACCCAATTGTTATTCATAAATTTTAGCCAAAGAGGCTCAAAAAATTGGCTCAAAACCCGATCCATTTCCTACATCCACTTTATCAATCCACCCCACACAATATCCATCAATCACACACCACCACATCAACAAAGAAATACAAAATCCATCCGACAAATACAAACTAATTTAGTCCGTTAATTCATTTTTAATCCAAGGGTCCCAAAAAATTTTAATTTTATATTACTATAATTTATTATTTTTTCTTTTGTTCTTAAACTATATCTAAACCGTCCGATCAAACGATCGAACGATCCAAATTCCAGTTAACAAAATCAGCCCATGACATGGCTTTTTCCACTCCCCAAATTACACGTGATACTCCCTTCCCCAGAAGCCCAGCACACAATCACCATCGGCACTCCCTAAAATAACAACAATGACTATAGATACTCTCCCCTCTCTTCTCATTTTCCCTTTTACCTCCTAAAAATGGCGATCATAGTTGTGCCATGGCATCCACGGCTGTCACCCTATGTAGACTGCTCCCATTTTGTCATTTTCAGACCAGAAAACCCTCTAAAATCCGACCCAAAATGATGGAACAACTAATCCTTGATGTCAAATCTGCCACAATTGACCTGAAAAGGCTGAAACTAGAGGATTTGCTTCAAAAATTCAAATTTAAAATCCCATGCATCTCCTATATTTTTGCTTATTTTTTGTCTCAAATTCATGTTGGGTTCATAGTAATGAAAGGGTGTAAATGGAAATATTAAAACATGCAGGAACGCGTGAATAGAGACTGTTTCGCGTAAACAGTAGCACTGTTTTGTGTGAACAGTGCACTACTTCATGAACTGACGCGTGAACAGTGACTGTTTCACATGAACAATAGCACTGTTATGTGAACAGTAGCACTGTTTTGTGTGAACAGTACACTGCTTCACGAACTACTGCAACACTATTTCGAACTGATGCAATGTTTCACGAAATGGTGTACTATTTTAGAAAATTACTGCAATGGTTTAAGTAAACAGACATGTATTTTCAGGAAAAGACACACACCTCTAAATTGAACCAATGCCACCTTTCAAAGGGCATCTTGTGGCTATAAATAACCTGCTTTCTTCCACAGGTTAAGAGAGAAAAAATTTTCAGAATTACAAGCTTCTTCTTCTTCTTAAAAATACTCTAAGTTTGATCATTTAAACCGTGAGTGTGTTCGAAGAATCCTCCTATTTGAGGTATCGCTATAGTCGGATTGAAGGCCATTTTATCCTGGGAGGAAGATTCCATAACCTCGGGTACAGTGAGGGGAATTATTCCATAAGGAAATCCATGAATTCGAACGACTTGGCCTTAACAATTTCTGTTTCATTTATATTTTTGAAATATAAAATACACCTCTTGTAAAGATCATTTTGATCTTGTGTTGAGGGTATTTGTTCAACTTCATTGTGTTCTTGTTCATACTTGAAATCGAGTTGAAGTTGTTATTCTATTATAAAGATTCCACGTACCCGTATTGTGGAGGAATAACAATCTTAAGGAATAACCTTACAGAATCTGTATTGCTTATTTTTGGAGATTAAAGCTTAGGCTTTCTACTCCGCTTGAATTTAACTAGTGATTAGAAGACATAAAATCTTCATAACAAGTCAAGGTTCACTCGGTTGACGATTCAAAGTAATAAATATTTCATCGTTAACTAGAAACAAGAAGAAGAAGAGTTTAAAGTTATTTAACTTTATTAATAGTACTCTGAAAAATACTAATTTTCTGTCCTGTGGTGATAGGAAAAATGACAACTAAAAGTCAAATGATGGATGTGACAACGTCTATGGGGGCAAATAATATTGCCACATCAAGTCGCACAAATGCTCCGCCAACGATGGCACCGGCGGAGAAGCCCAAAAAATTTTCTAGCATTGACTTCAAGCGGTGGCAACAAAAGATGTTCTTTTACCTCACCACGTTATGTCTACAACGGTTCACTAGCGAAGACGCTCTCGAGGTGCCCGAGGGAACCTCAGACAAAGACCGCTTTGTTATTGTAGAAGCTTGAAAACATTCGAATTTCCTTTGCAGGAACTATATTCTGAGTGGTCTCCAAGACGACCTCTATAATGTCTATAGTGGAACCAGGACATCAAAGGAACTGTGGGGGGCACTTGAATGAAAATATAAAACGGAGGATGCGGGAATTAAGAAATTTCTTGTTGCACAGTTCCTGGACTTCAAAATGATTGATAACAAATCTGTTGTCTCTCAAGTACAGGAGTTGCAAGTCATCATACATGGTCTCCCAGCAGAAGGTATATTTTTGAAAAATACCGTAGTTGAACAAATTAAAAATGTTCTTAAAACTCACATAAACTGTTTTGTAGGTTTAATTGTGAATGATGCTTTCCAAGTAGCAGTAATAGTTGAGAAGCTACCACCTTTGTGGAAAGACTTCAAAAACTACTTAAAGCATAAGCACAAGGAGATGACCTTTGAAGATCTTATCGTCCGTCTTCGTATTGAAGAGGACAATAAAGCTGCCAAAAGAAGGTCAAAGGGAAATTCTACAATGAGTGAAGCACATATTGTAGAAGATGACCAAAACAACTCCAAGAAAAGAAAGAAATTTAAACATGGAAGCAATCAACCCAAGAAAAAGTTCAAGGGAAAGTGCTTCAATTGTGGCAAAATTGGCCACAAGTCCACAGATTGTCGAGCCCCGAAGAAAGGCAAGAAAAAGGACCAAGCGAACATGATTGAGTGTAACAAAGAATATGATGATTTGTGTGCTATTTTCACAGAATGCAACTTGGTGGGGAATCCACGCGAATGGTGGATGGAATCTGGTTCCAAACGCCATATTACGAAAACAAAGAGTTGTTCTCATCATTTGCTCCAACTCAAGCAGAAGAAATGCTTTACATGGCCAACTCCGCTACTGCTAAGGTGGAGGGAACAGGAAAAATTTGCCTAAAGATGACTTCCAGCAAGGTCTTGACACTGAACAATGTGTTATATGTTCCGGAGTTACGTAGGAACTTAATTTCTATTTTACTCCTAGATAAGAATGGATTCAAATGTGTAACAGTTTCTGGGAAAATTGTAGTTAGCAAAGGAGAAATGTATGTAGGAAAAGACTATCTCACAGAGGGCCTTTATAAGATGAATGTAATGACTATTGAAATGAATAAAAGTTTGAATTCGTCTTATTTGCTTGAGTCTTATGATTTATGGCATGAACGTTTAGGCTATGTTAATTACAAAACGTTATGAAAACTGACTAACTTAGAAGTTTTTCCAAACTTTGAGTGCAATAAATCAAAGTGTCAAACGTGTGTGGAATCGAAGTATGCAAAACATCCTTATAAGTCCGTTGAAAGGAATTCCAATCTCTTAGACTTAATACATACTGATATTTGTAATATAAAGTCAACACCATCTCGTGGTAGGAAAAAGTATTTCATAACTTTTATTGACGATTGCACTAGATATTGTTATGTCTACTTGCTAAATAGTAAGGATGAAGCAATAGATGTGTTTAGGCAATATAAAACTGAAGTTGAAAATCAGTTAGACAAAAAGATCAAAATGATAAGAAGTGATAGGGGCGGAGAATATGAATCTCCCTTTGCGCAAATATGTGTGGAGAATGGAATAATCCATCGATACGACCCTGTATTCACCTCAATCTAATGGAATTGCGGAAAGGAAAAACCAAACTTTGAAGGAAATGATGAATGCCTTACTTATGATTTACCGCAAAACTTATGGGGGGAGGCTATCCTTACGGCCAATCGTATACTCAACAGAGTTTTACATAGTAAGACACAATCAATTCCTTACGAAAAATGGAAAGGAAGGAAACCTAACTTGAAATATTTCAAAGTGTGGGGGTTTCTAGCAAAGGTACAAGTTCCTATACCTAAAAGGGTTAAGATAGGACCTAAAATGGTGGACTGCGTATTCATAGGATATGCTAAAAGTAGTCAAGCATGTCGATTTTTGGTTCATAAATTTGAACATCCGAATATTAGTGAAAATACGGTAATTGAATCAGACAATGCTGAATTCTTTGAAAACATTTACCCGTATAAAATTAGACATGAACAGTCTAGAGGAGGATCTAAACGACCTCGAGATGAACCAAGTGAGAATGTACATAATGAAGAAAATCCAAGACGTAGTACACATCGAAGAATGTCAACTTCATTTGGGTCAAATTTTGTAACATTTCTCTTAGAAAATGAGCCTCAAACATTTGAAGAAGCGATGTCTTCGTCAGACTCATCCTTTTGGAAAGAGGCAGTCAATAGTGAGATTGATTCAATCTTAAACAACCATACATGGGAATTGGTTGACCTTCCTCCTGAAAATAAACCTTTAGGTTCTAAATGGATCTTCAAAAAGAAAATGAACACGGATGGTACTATTGAAAAATACAATGCAAGACTTGTGGTAAAAGGTTTCAAACAAAAGGAAGGCCTTGATTACTTTGATACATACTCGCCAGTAACAAGGATAACCTCGATTCGAATGTTAACTGCCTTGGAGGCGGTATATGATCTTCAAATTCATCAAATGGATGTAAAAACCGCATTCCTAAATGGAGATTTGGATGATGAAATTTACATGGAAAAACCTGAGGGTTTTGTGGTTCCAGGAAAGGAAAACAAGGTGTGTAAACTTATTAAGTCATTATATGGACTAAAGCAAGCACCAAAATAATGGCATGCGAAGTTTGACCAAACCATGTTGGCAAACAAATTCAAAATAAATGAATGTGATAAATGTGTTTATATTAAAGACACTCCAAATCACCAAGTCATTATATGTTTATATGTGGATGATATGTTGATCATCAGTAGAGACATTTCTGACATAAATGCAACATAACGAATGCTCGAGAGCAAGTTTGATATGAAGGACCTTGGAGTTGCAGATGTTATCTTAGGTATAAGAATCCATCGAACTCCACAAGGGTTAGCATTTTCACAGTCTCATTATATCGAAAAGGTACTTGACAAGTTCAAGTATATGGAATTTGGTATTGCCAAGACTCCATTGGATGCGAGCTTTGCACTTCGAAAGAATAAAGGTGAAAGTGACTAGCAATTGGAGTATGCAAGAGTATTGGGATGTTTAATGTATATAATGAATTGTACACGACCAGACATAGCATGCACTATCAGTAAATTGAGTCGGTACACGAGTAATCCCAATAAAACTCATTGGATGGAAATGGAAAGAGTTTTGGGGTATCTTAAATACACTCAAAATTATGCTTTGCATTATAATAAATATCCTACGGTACTTGAAGGATATAGTGATGCAAATTGGATCACCGGATCAAACGAAGTAAAATCCACAAGTGGATATGTATTTACTATCGGTGGAGGAGCAGTTTCTTGGAAATTATCCAAACAGACTTGTATCACTCGTTCTACAATGGAATCTGAATTCATCGCATTAGATAAAGCCGGTGAAGAAGCAGAATGGCTCCAAAATTTCTTAGAAGATATTCCATATTGGCCCAAGCCAGTGGCACCAGTATTTATACACTATGATAGCCAAACAGCAATAGGTAGGGCAGGGAGCATGATATATACCGATAAATCTCACCATATAAGACGAAGACATAATACCATTAGAGAACTTTTCTCTAGTGAAATCATCGTTGTAGACTATGTAAAGTCGAAGGATAATGTGTCGGATCTACTTACAAAAGGCCTATCTAGAGAAGGAGTAGAAAGGACATCCAAGGGAATGGGTTTAAGGTCTAGGACAAGTCAGCATGGCGGTAACTCTACCTAGCAGACTAGAGATCCCAAGAGCTAGGTTCAAGGAGATCAATAAAGTTGTGTCTAACAGGTTCAACATTGTCAATTATCTAACTCATTCTCATGATATAGACAATGTATAGTAAACAAGAATAAGACTTAAGGTGAAAAGTCTTTTAATCATTTTCTAAATTTGGCAGATTTGACCAAATAGTTTAATCTATAGGATTGAACATTTAGAAATCACCTATGTGTGGGCAAAGTGGAAGCCGCTTCAACGAGAATATTAGTAAAGGCCTATTCTCTAAGCTCTCATAAAAATCGAGACGTGTTCATGGTTGAAAAGAACAAAAGTGTAAGAACCATAAATGGTAAAAGGCTGATTGTGTAGCATGTGTTGTCTAGGTGTACATTAAAGCTCGACGGTTCAAAGATATCAAATCTACCGATTGACCGAGTGCATCCGATGCATGTTCACTACGGAAAGTTCAAAGGGAAACCCACTTATCCAGATGCAATCAGTCTTTGCTTGATGATCACATACTTGTCCGTAAAAGTTTTACAAAAAAAAATAGCCATTCTCTATTCATGTGGGGGATTGTTGGGTTCATAGTAATGAAAGGGTATAAATAGAAATGTTAAAACATGCAGGAACGCGTGAACAAAGATTGTTTTGCGTGAATAGTAGAACTTTTAAGTGAACAGTAGCACTGTTTCGCGTGAACAATGCACTGCTTCATGAACTGATGCATGAACAGTGACTATTTTGCATGAACAATAGCACTGTTACATGAACAGTAGCACTATTTTACGTGAACAGTGCACTGCTTCACGAATTGCTGGAACACTATTTCGAACTGATGTAATGTTTCACGAAATGGTGTACTATTTTAGAAAATTACTGCAATGATTTAAGTAAACAGACATGTATTTTCAGGAAAAGACACACACCTCTAAATTGATCCAATGCCACCTTTCAAATGGGCATCTAATGGCTATAAATAACCTGCTTTCTTCCACAGGTTAAGAGAGAAAAATTTTTCAGAATTACAATCTTCTTCTTCTTCTTAAAAATACTCTAAGTCTGATCTTTTAAACCGTGAGTGTGTTCGAAGAATCCGCCTATTTGAGGTACCGCTATAGTCGGATTGAAGGCCATTTTATCCTGGGAGGAAGATTCCATAACCTCGAGTACAGTGAGGGGAATTATTCCTTAAGAAAAGTCTGTGAATTCGGACGATTTGGCCTTAACAATTTCTGTTTCATCTATATTTCTGAAATATAAAATACACCTTTTGTAAAGATCATTTTGATCTTGTGTTGAGGGTATTTGTTCAACTTCATTGTGTTCTTGTTCATACTTGAACTCGAGTTGAAGTTGTTATTATATTATACAGATTCTACGTACCCGTATTGTAGAGGAATAACAATTCAGACTTTGAAGTTTGGAGTTTGGCTATAAATAGTCGAATTCCCATCCCCATGAAGGTAGAGGTGAGAAAGGTAAAAAATGAAGTGAAAAACTCAAGAACAAAAAAATCAACCGTAAGTATTTTGGAAGTCTGTAGAAAATCACAAGAATTCTCGGTCGTTCCTTTAAATTTGTGTTAAAAAGTGTGTTCCTAGAGTCGAGTTTGGTGACCAGAATTTTGATGGAAAGCCCCAATTTGTTGTCCCCAAAAAGGTACAGATCCGACCCCTTCGTTCACTCTCATCTTCCTTTCTTTTAGTTTATTTTGGTATGTGAATATGTGATTTCACTATATTTTTAAATTTTGTTGTTGGCAGTTTTGTTACCTGTGCGGACAAAATATGATTTTGATTCTAAAAATAGATTTGTCTGTGAATTTCGAACAAGTTTGAGTCGTTGATTTTGAAAATTGGGTCTGAATGTCGATTTCATTAAGTTTACGTTGCTGCCAATTCTGAAAAATGAATTTGTAAGTGTATAATTCATGTTTGGCATCAAGTTGATAGTTGTTTTACTGTTTATCCTCCGCGGATCATTTTCGTGTTAAATGTTTTTCTCAACATATGACTGTTCTATTTGAATATTCGGGATATGTAAAATGGGCCTTGTATCTCGCTCTCATCTTCTTCTTTCTCTTCTATTTTGATTCTATAATATGTGATTTGTTTCATTCTCGAATCCATATTGTTACATTTTGTACCTTTGGATAAATGTAACGTTTTGATTCAAAGAAACATATTTTCCTGTATCTGTATAAATCCGTAAGTTTGTCAATATAGGTTCTATGTTGGATTCAAGTTTTGATTATACTATAGTTGTTCGTTTCTCCTAAAATTGAGTTCGAAACACCATTTTGTGTTAAATTTAGTGGCTGCGTATTATGTGAATCAGACTTGAGGGCTACCTACGATGTATTACTAAGTAAAAATGAATCCTTGTTAGGATTAAATTTTGGATTCACAAATATCTTCTGCTTCAGAATGCTTTGTTTTGGCTTATTTTATTCTTGGACCACTCTGCTATGGGTACGAAAATATGTGATTTGGTCTCATGTTATCAAATTATTCATTTTTCTCAAGTCTGTGCTGCGGTGTCTCTTGAATTTCGTCGAAGGGTTCAATTTTGATTTCAAAAACTGTCTCTTGTGTGAATATATGGGACTGTGAATATGTTAATTGACGTGTTTTGTTGGGTTACTAGGAGATATCTTTGAACCATATTTCGAAAAAAGAAAAACAAGTATGGCTCTATTCTAATGTATTCCAAACATATATGCCTATGAATATGTTTTGCCTAAAAATAATGATTCGATCCTTTCCCTGTCGTGTCTTGTTTCATGCTAAATTAGAAAACAAACGATTGAACCTTGATGTTTATCCCACAACCCTGACCAATTTCATAGTTTTGGGATGCTAATTCATTTTTTTGATTACCGTCTATCACGTTTACACTCGAGTAGTTGATGCGAGGCTTTTTGTTTCCCATAGCACCATCCTCTCTAATCCAACGTTTTAGTTATTTTGGTCTTAAAAGTTTTTTCTTGAATTTTTAGTTTACTTGGGTAAACTTAAAATGGTTAGCATTCGTGATCAATTTTAGTTGAGTTCAGGTAAACAAAAATGATTTTCTCGAGTTAGAATGTGTAGAATCCTTTCTTTACCCTTTTTTTTCTTTTGATCCCTCTGATAGTTTCCCAGAAATGTTGTTTGCCTTAGCTAGGCTTCAACAATGTGTAATTACTAATGTGATGATTTATCTGTGGAGTAGCAATTAGGATTTCAGTGTCATGGGTTTTCTTTACAAATATATGGGATGTGATACCTTCTATTAAGCATCAAAGCTCTGTGTAACTATTAACTTATATTGTAGCTTATTTGCTCGAAATAATATCTTGCCTATACTTATCGCTCTCTGCATTATTATGGTAACTAGTCCATTTTGTATGTGCCACGTAACTCAAATTATTTATGTGTTTAGCATCATTTAGTTCACTTTATTGAGTATTTTTCTTATCCTTATTTTCCTTGTTTTACATGACCTCAGGAGTTAGAGTTCCGCAATAGAACTCATTTTTTATTCAAATTCGGGTCAACCGCTATTAGAATCGCAGAGCCACAAAGTCGCGTAAAATCAGGAGCTCAAACTCCGTTAGGAGTCTAGTTTCTCTTTTAGTTTATTATTCTTATCATGTTATTTAGAAACTCAAATTAGTATTATTATTATTGCACTTGGTTTACATTATTTGTTTATCGTGTTTGTATTGCTTTAGCGCTGTGAATATTCTTAAGGTAGATTAATGCTCTCGCCCTTTTGCAAAATAACATATGATTAATTAACTCGTAAAAGATACAGATTTTATCACTTCCAACACTTGGCTAATTCTTTTGAAAAAATAAAGTTTGCCCCAAAAATATTTAAAATAAAATTAACGTAGTAACCTCCACATTTTTCTTAAAAAGAAAATAAATAAAAAATGGAATTTCAATTACTAATTTGCGGGAAGAATAATTTTCCTAAAAATTTCAGATTTCTGAAAGGGTCGTCTGCTAATATTAACTTGTTTTAAAATAAATAATGCCAATGCTTTACATTACTTTTTTAACGCCTATTCAAGTTTTTTATATCTCAAAAAAGTTGGAAAATGCGAGGTATATGAATTATTCCGCTACTACGTACAAGATATATTTCATTATTTTCATTGCTATTATAACAACTATCACCATGATTATTATTATTATTATTATTATTATTATTATTATTATTATTATTATTATTGTTGTTGTTGTTGTTGTTGTTGTTGTTGTTGTTGTTTATTACTATTAGCATTATCGTTGGACTATTTCAAAATTATTATGCCTATGTGCGTTACTATCATATTTATTTTCACTTAGTACCAATCTAAATCTATTTGGATTTCAAAAGCCAAATGATTTTTTAAAATATTTTTCTATATTTCTAAATACTCAAGTATTTATGTTTACATTAAACAAATTCTTTCATTTATAATATATTAAAAGTGTGAATACCCTTAGAAAAGTGATTTAGATTTTTTACCCTTCATTAAAAGTTTGTGCTTTAGACAAAATTGTCTTTTCACTATTTTTCTTCAATTATTATATCATTATATTTAAAATTAAGAATTCCTATACTATACAGTAAAAAAAATATCTTTTGAAAATTTACTTTTAGAAAACACAAAAATAAAAAATTACCCTAAACTTCTAAAAAAAATGTTTTAATTTTTTGAGAAAAAAAAAATGAAAACACGTTTTTAAAATTTTGAGGAAAAGAATTTCAATTTCCTAAAGTTGTGTTGCAATATTAATTTGATACCATAATTATTTTTTCCCTTTCGCAACATAAAAATAAAAATCTTCCATATTTAGATAATCTTTTTTTTTGTAGGAAAAGGTACTGGAGAATTCTTTTTTTTTCTACAATAATATAATAACATCCATAATATAAAATTTATTGAAAGACATATTTTAATAACTGTTTTTTATGAGTTCTAAAGGTGTCATTTACAATCACAAAAGATTAGCTTTAACATATTGTTCTAATATCTCGATTATTATTTTGTTGTAGTTATTGTTATCTTCAAGTCTATGTTGTAGATGAATATTTGTCGGACTTTGAGATATTTGCATTAAGGTTAGGTTTGATGATATTATTGTAATATTCTTGAATACTGTAATTTTTGTTCTGTTGCTCTTTGTTGTTTTTTCAAGTGATAGATTAATGTTTGGTTAGGATTTAAGAATTTTTCTTAAGGTTTATCACATTGTTATGATATTTCGATTATCGTGTTGTATTGTTGAATTTACAGTGATAGTTGAATATTCGATTAGACTCTGAGAAATTTTTGTGTAAAGGTTTGGTTTAATCAATTTATTTTGTTGTAATTTCTGATCTATTACTATCTATTATTTTTGTTATTATCCATGATGTGATAGTTCACATCGCAGGAGACAGTCAAGATATTAATAATTTACATATAGCTTGACATGAAGAGTACGTGTTGTCACAACCCAAAAATGAGGGTCATGATGGTACTTGTCAAGACATACCTTGACAAGTAAGACTATCACCCAAACTGATATAAAAAGAGGATAAAACAGAAATATCCCAAGGTAAGACTTCTAGAATGAAGCTGAACCATATATGTAATCATAACAATGCTGAAATAACTTATCCAAAATATCATTCATGCCCAAAATCAGGTGTCAATAGTGTAAGAACTACTAATACAATTCAGGAGTCAAATACATCAGAAAAATAACTACAAGAGAATAATATGTATCTCCAAATACTAATAAAGACAGCTACTATAGAAAGATAGAGGCGAACTCCAGACGCATAAATGTCCAACCGCTACCTTGGAAGCTCTAACAATCGTCCGAGTCAAGCAAGATGAGGCGCACTCGAACTAGGACCTGCACCGAAAGGGTGCAGTAGGCATGAGTATGGTCCACTTGTACTCAGTAGGTATCGTAGGCCGACCACGCAAAGTAGTAAATAAAGCATACAAAGTATACACTAAGGGCACGTCACCTGCAATAATAAAATGTCCCAAAACGGTAGCCCACACTGCTTGCACTAACAGTTCTAATATATCATATACACACTAAGATAGAACACGAGTATGAATTATATCACATATAAGTAGAACAAGGGGGAATATGCATATACAAGATCATCAAATACAAGTAAAAAAAGATAAGACAATTACATAGATGTCAAGTCAATACGACAATACAACATAATATAAACACAATAAAGTAAGTGTAATGTATATGATGATATGATGATGATGATGCACGAGGTCATCGCACAACCTCCAAAATCGTCGCACAATCCCCGTATACACCTACGGAGCAAAAGCTTCCTGACTTAAGACCTATGGGGGGTTCGTCAACCCGTATACAATCTACATATCTCATATCTCCTTTCTGACACATCCCTCAAAAAGGGGTTTATAAGGTGTTACAATATCTCCTCCCTGGCACATTCCTCGAGGAGAATTTTTAAAAAGGTATTGTCAATGTTACTCAGGTGTTGCCACGATGGTACCAATGTTTCATAAATAAGTATGATATGAGGATATAATACTCACAGCCAATCACAATGAGTATTTTCACAACCGACCACATGACATATATCCACAACCAACCACAATGATACATTTTCACAACCATGTGAGCCAATATCCACTCATTATTTTTGTTCATCCATGAATTTTCACATGTCTCATATGCCAATAAAGTATAAATATAATCGAAATACACCAATGGTACCGCATTAAGTATTTTAACAATACAATACAATTATTCACATGTATTCAAGGCTATCAATATCACATAGGACCCCACACGGTCACACATATCACATAATGTCTCAATTTCGACGATTACATCACATATAAGCCACCACACGATCACAACACATAGATAGTTATTTTTCATGATTAGTTCCCACCCTTAACATGCATTTTGTACCATCATTACTACCCAACCCAGTCTGAAAGAGTTAAGCCATAACCTACCTCAAAAGCCAAAACCAGTTCGCTACACTTTGAACCCACGACCTTACTTTTCACGAACAATCTCGAACATTATTAAAAACATCAAATATAAAATCTACACGTCAAAACAAAATCAATGGCACTTATATTGACTACTTTTAGTTCGGGATCAAAATGGACCCCCGAAATGAGTTTTCGAAAAAGAAGGAAAAATTAGAACTTTACTTCAATAACATGTTTCTCATATTTTTAGGATTCTACAACAGAAAATCCAAGTTAAATCGAGACAAAAAAAGAGGTTCAAATCGAAGAAAAATCATTTAAAAGCTTTACCAGATAAAATCTTTGAAATCCGAGTTAAAATCAAGAATCGAGTTTGTTTTGAAGGTTAAATTGATGAAAAACTAGTAATTATAAGATAAAAATATTATTCAAGTGAAAAAGAGTAAAATTGGAGTTTAAAATCAAGCCCTAAGATTTTTGGGGTTTTGAAAAATTTATCAAAAAATCACTAAGAAAAATGTAAATTCTTACCTTAAATTCGTAATAAAATTAAGAGATAAATATTATCTAGTTTTTCAAGCTCCCACAAGCTTCACTTTCAAGCTCCCATACAATTTTAGGGTTCAACTCTCAAGAGGCAAGATCAAAATGAGCAAAGTGGACCCCAAAATTATTGTAATAGTTCAGAAAATCTGCACAAACAAGGAAAAACTGCTGTTTTTTTAATTTTGAAGTCCAACCCGGACTTCAATGGGGTGCCCGAAATTCGTTCGAAGTTCGATATATGCAAACGAACTATGTAACCACACTAAATTCGATGTTCCGAACGCGTTGGCAAAGTCAAATTTTTGAAAAAACATTATTTC
>NC_061122.1:65965655-66021827 GCF_002878395.1 Capsicum annuum | reverse complement strand
GTTCCGAACGCGTTGGCAAAGTCAAATTTTTGAAAAAACATTATTTCAAAAGTTGAACCCCGAAACTCGAAATCACAATTTTCCAAATCGAGGGTCGAAATGAGATTTAAAAGCCGTAAAATCACACAAAATATCTTACCATCCTAAAATCGACAAATCTGCTGACAAAGTCAGATTTTTCATTCGAGGTCGTTTTAACCAAATGTAAGTCCCACACCCATATTTCTAATTTTCCAACTTTCCGAACAATAGGTCAAAATGAGCTCGGGTGCACTGAGATCTGAACCAAAGGTCTACCTAGCCTAAAATTGATATTCCAGAGCTACTGGCATAATTCGTTTGGACATTCGTCTCACGGATCAAAAGATATCCTCATAAGTCTAAAACAAGGCTCTTGAAGCCACCCAAAACTACAATATCTCATAAATGGTATCAAGATGCATCGAAAACCATGTCAATCACTCCCGTACCCTAGAAATACCATGATTCAATTTAGGGAGGGGTAAAAAAATTAAATCACATAGAATCACAACTTTCATATATTTTATCAAATTTTTAGATCGTTACATGTGCAAAGCACGTACATTTGACTAGTACTTTAAAATATATTTTCTTCACTTTATAATGAATTTTATTCAATTGTATACATTTGAAACATATTCTCTTTGCAAAACCATAAAGCATTATACACTTTTTATATTATTACAATGAACACACTACTCGTTTCCATGTTCATAAAATATTATACATATATTCAACAATAATTATGTTACTTCCTTGTGCGTAGTAGCATTGCATTTCCCATACCTTAAGCTCTCTTTTATAAAAAATAATGATAAAAAATACAACAAAAGATTTTTTATCACCATTTTAGCAAATATTTTTTAAATATTTTTCTAAACTGAGTCTAAGGATTATCTTCAGATAGGCTCTGGGGGGTGCCTAACACCTTCTCCTCAAGTAATCAAAACCCTTACTCATAATCTCAAAATATTTTTGAGAGACCAAAATAAAGTTTTACATAAAAAATGGTTTTTTTTCCTATTTTTTCTAAAAAAAATTAGGTGGCAACTCTAATAAATAAATTTTCAAACCCCAGAGTCACACGACCACCATATGTTGTGTGTTGTTTTGATCGGTTTGATATAGGTCACAATAGCGTAGCGACTTTACTGGGGAACTAAACTTAGTTTTTTACCTGAACAGGCTTAATTTAGGATTATCATGCTTTTATTGCGTTATTTTCTTTACACATACTTGTATATTATTTTGAGTGAAAGGACGCAAGTCAAATTCAAACTTGCGTTCCTTATTTATTTGATCAACACTACTTGTTACTACTTTCTCACTTGCATTTCCTATTGAGTCTTTGGCCGTAAACAAATTCACACACTATGGTTCATGCGGGGGATGTCTCACACTCCTTCAAACCTTCTTTGGGTTCTTTAGTTTCAGAGTCAGTGCAATTAGGTTAGTGTGCCTTCTCGCAGCTATTCGGTCTCACTCTCAAATGTTTAAGAAAAACTCTTACTCTAGAAATGGTCATATTGCCTACACCTCAGGAGAGACGGTCCAAGGCACCGTCATCGTAGTTAGGAAGCCACCTTTTTGTTGAAGGCTACAAACCTGATGACATGCTTTTATGTAAAGATTGATATGAGTCTAAACTAAAACACATAATGGATTTGAAATAAATGACTTATCATACCCTTTTCTCTTTCTTTTAGATGAATATTAATCCGAATCTACCAAACATCCAAATGATTATCTCAGGCCATGATAACCTGCAAAACTAGTGGAGAAATATTCGGGTAGCACATAGTGGGGAAATATTATAACACTTGGGTGCTCTGTTATTACTAATGAGGGATCGAGCCAACAAAACCCTCATTACGCTATTGATGGAATTTTGGGACCTGATCAAGGTGATTTTCAGGTTTATGATTTTTGAAATTAATCCTACCCCGTAGGAGGTTAGTGAGTTCATTAAGTTGCCGCTTAGGAGAAGTTGTCGGTATTCCCATCATCCGTAAGAAAGAAAGATTTCCTGAGGCTTTTAGTGTTGAATATCTTTTCATCACTAAGGAAAATGGAGGACAGAAAGGTAAAGTTTGATTACATTTTCAAAAGGTATGGCTGTTTGAAAAGTTATGATGAATACCGAAATGAGTTTGTTCGTACCCACAGACAATGGGTGTATATGCGGCTTAACTTTTCGTGTTGGCCTTCTTGGGTACCATGATCTTCCCAATGAGATTTCATTATATCGATGTCAATATTTTGCTGATAGTAATAAACATCTTTGCAGAACCTCAGAGGCTTACCTTGGTACACATGATTCTTACCGAGGTGTTTCGCTCATTATTCACATGCACTAGAGGGCATGACTTCTTTAGAGGCTATAACCTATTATTACAATTTTAGGCAAGAGAACACTTCTATCATCTCTCTCTATAGATGGATTATACAGTTGATATACACAGTAGAATCTAAAGCAATGAAGACCGTTTGAGGTATTGGATTGCGCCCACTGGAGAGGAAGAGTGGCACATGTTTTTGACCACTCTTATTGGAGATTCCATCCAATGAAAGTATTCTTAGATGGCAGGATTGGCCTTCATCAGGTCTAGGAACTTATATATCATTAAGTTTATTGGATTAGGAGGCATTCAACTGTATGTGTCTCTACGACTTCTCAGATAGTTTGGTGTCATCTAGGATATCCCGCTTTAGTCAGTCATGGTACAATATGAGGACGGTTATGATGCCCTGATTTCGATAGCACGAGTTACGAACTTGCATAAAAAATGAGACTACATGGTTATGCTGAACATGGAAGGAAATAGATGGTGTACGCCAGAGTATTATGTGTGGTGCGCCACTGTGAGCCACATAGCTCAACCAAGTGTAGATGTGTTTCAAATATTCACAGAAATTTAGTGGGTCGAGTGGGTCAGAAAAGAGGTGCTTTCCTACATGGATCTCACCACGCCCATGTATAATAAATAGTCCCAGGTTCCGTCAATTATCTGATTCCAGTGATTGAGAAGGACCCTGAAAAAGATCCTGAGGAAGACCCTGAAGAAGATCCTGAAAAAGACCCAGAGGAAGAGGAAGAAAAAGAGGAAACCCCCGATTAGAAATTAGTTCCAACACTTATGATCCCAAAAACGGAGGGTAATGGATATGGACTTAGCACCTAAATATGACCTTGATGGATCACCAGAATACCACCCAAGACTATATTTTGATACGGGTAGAGATGAGGATGATGATGCCATATAGCCCTAGATTTTCTTTTATTGTTGTACTTTTTTTTTCACATCCCCTAAAGAGTCGCATGGCCAACCCCATTGTATGCCCTTACGGCTGTCCATTTACTTTCTTTTTAAGGTTCCATTGATCTATTTTGATGTAACCACTTGAAGCCTTTTTTTTTATTAATGAAAGTCATGTTTACCTCCAAATTTAAATATGTTTAAATGGATTATTTATCATCAAATTGATTGCAATGTAGGCCTACCTCTGGCGAAAATAGGCTCCATATTGGGACCCATTTTGGATGTCGCAACTTGGTGTATATATATGTTACATACTTGTTATATTTTTTATATCTCCCAAACTAACATGATTTTCCTTTTTTTCTTTCTTTCTTTTCTTTTTGTTTATTATTCCTGAAAAAGAAAGTTGATTTGAGTCGACTCTTAAACTAGCGTAATCCCAATATAACCTTTGGTCCAAAGAAAAAATGACTAACAAGGACAAGGCCATAATGATACCAGGGGATGATTTCGAAAACTCTCAAAAGTTGTCAGACACCCAGAACGATGAAGAAAGGCTAACATGGCACAAGAAATTGAAGTCCTAAAACAAGAACTATGTCAAATACAAGACTTGACCAAACGTACAGTGGCTATCTCTTCCACTCAATTCCCACCTCCAAATATTGAATTAACCCTAGTCAATCCAACTAACCTAACAAATCCACTTTCACATGCTCAAGCACCACTTGCTCCTCCACCCACTGTTAGGACTGCACTTGATTTTTTTATTTTCTACTCAAAACTTTACCATTCCAGTCAATCCAACAATGCAACACATACCTGAGGTTTATGTCACTTGCGAGATACCAGTGCCACTAGTATATTCTACTAAAGCTCCTACTTTCACAATATTCGCAGCTGATAAGTTTCCGTATGAGATTGATTGGTATGCTGGATTAGAGAAGGATGCACAATCGAATGAAGAAGTGTTGATAGTATCTCCTCTTAAAAGTTTAAGAAGGGCATTTAGAAATATGCAAGCCAGCAGAGGAACTGAAAGCATGGACTATGATGACATGTGCATTCATCTAGACATCAACATGCCAAACAGGTAAAAACCACTAAAGTTTAATGTGTTTGATAGAAAGAGTGACCCACATACACATCTAATGGCCTATTGCGGCAAGTTAATTGGCATAGGAAGGAATGAGAAATTGAGAATGAAGTTGTTTATTCAAAGTTTATCAGGGGAGGCTCTGACTTGGTATACTCGACAAGACCTTCGTAAGTGGCATGACTGGTGCGAAATAGCTGAAGACTTTATGAGCCACTTCAGGTTTGATACCGAGATTATCTCAAACAGGTTCTTGTTATCTAACATACAAAAGATTCCATCTGAATTATTTCAAGAATATGCATGGTGATAGAGGACTGAGGTTGCTAGGATCCAGCCTTCATCCGATGAAAGTAAACTCTCCAAGTATTTTATATAAGCTCAAAAGGGTGTTTATTTTGGCAAGATCATATTAATGATAGGCCAAGAGTTTGCAGAACTGGTTAAGATGGGAAACTTCATAGAAGAAGGCATCAAGTCAAGAAAGATCCAGTCTATGGTTGCACTGCAAGCCGCAAGTAAGGTCATACAGTCTGGTTCTATTGGCAGTAATAAAAAGAAGAAAGAAGATGTCTCAGCTATCACACTATACTACCAGCCCAAAAATTCTTCTTGCCATTACCCTAACAACCTCCAAATTATTGCACACGTTCCGGTGTACAATATTCAGCCACATTACAATCCACCTAGAGCTCCAACATTCCAAAATCCACCAGACCATACGCCCCTGTCCAAGCTCCAGCTTACCAAAATAGACCAACATATGCACTAAGACCACGTCCAAATTTTAAAGCCATAAATAACCGCACCTACACACCATATGTTGAACCTTTGGATCAATTATTTAAAAGTTTAGGGCATCAAGATTGTTACGTCCAATCAAAGGAAAAACCATTGTCCCAACTCTCGAACTTTGATGGCAACAAGCGATGCGTTTATCACTCAGAAGTCTAGGGGCATAACACGGAAGAGTGTTATGGTTTGAACAATTAGATTGTCTCTAATCAGGAAGGAAGTAATCAAATACACCAGCGCAAATCCAAATATGAACAATAACCCTTTGCTAAATTATGAAAATTAAGAAGTCAACATGATTACTCTGTAGGAAGAATTTAACTTGAAGGAAGTTGTTATGCCTACATGGAACACAGAAGAAGTTGATGCTACATCACCTACACAACCTTTTATCACAGTTCAACTGAGAGAGCCTTTGACTATTCAGACTTACCTTTCAAAAGTCGTGGTGACCACTATAGCCACTACAAAGCCATTATGACACTAAAGCAGTCCCATGGGATTACCAAGCTAAAGTCAAAAGCAAAATAATAGATGTTGCTATAGCTTAGGGGATGACCAGGTCGAGAAGGTGTTTCGCTCCAGAAGATTTGAATCGAGGAGTTCCTAGGAAAGAGCAGAACCCTAAGAGAAATATTAATAATGCTGAAGCCACAAAGTTTTGGAAGAAAATATAGCCCAAGGACTAATTGATCGAGAAATAACTAAAAGAGACACCAGCCCATATATCCATTATATCCTTTCTTATGAGTTTTGAAACCCAAAGGAATGCTTTGATGGAAGTGCTATGTGGAGTTAGCATACCGAAAGAAACTACAAGCGAGACTTTGGCTGCAATAATTGAACAAATAATAGAAGTGAATAAGATTTCTTTCTATGATTATTAGCCACAGTCAGAAAGAGCCACGCATAATAAAGGACTTCATATTGTAGTTAAATACCATAACAATATCGTCAGTAGGGTTCTGATAGATGGTGGTTCTGGTTGACATCTACCTATGCTCCACTCTGAAAGATTTGGAGGTAAACATAAAAGAGATGAGCGAAAGCAGGGTGAAGGTCGGAGCCTTTGATGGGTAGCAAAGGAGTGTCATTGAAGAAGTCTACGTAACATTGCTAGAAGAGCCAGCTGAATTTCTTGTCTTATTCCAAGTAATGGATGTATCTTACAGTTACAACCTATTACTGGAAAGACCATGGGTCCACATGGAAAGAGAAGTTCCCTCCATCCTCTATCAGTGTGTAAAGTTTGAGTGGAGTCACACATAAGTTACTGTTCATAAGGAGCTCAGTTATCCCATTTATTCTATCAATACAGTTCCAGTCATTGAGGAGTTAGATGGAGCCACTTTCCATACTCTAGAGATCATACAAGCAGCAAAGATCGAAGAGAAGATATAGCTGATTGAATTAAAAATATCAAGTACTATAAAGATGGTTGCATCAAAGCTATTGAAATATAGGTATCAGCCCAAGACAGGACTAGGGCCAAAAACCGATGGTATAACTGAGCTAATTCAGTTGAAACGCCATAGAAATACCATCGTACTTGGATATAAGCTTGCTTTTTGAGGAGTCTGTTGTGAAGGATTGGGAGTGACAGTGTTTATGCCTGCCCAAGTCCCAGTTTCAAAGCAGGTGGTTGATGAGGACATCATAGAGGGAATCAGATATCTATTTGTGGCCGTGATCAAAGAAGAACTAGAGATAGATTTCAAGAAGCTTACCATCCATGATGGTGAGCCTGGAGAAGTCTTGCAGAATTAGACCATCAACCCATCTCTATTTCGATAGAAGTCTTGGTAGTGTGGAATTATAGTCACTTTTAAAATTATTTTTTCATGATCAACTGAGGCTTGAATCATGCCGAAACTCTTTTTCCTACTCGCCTTTTGCTAAAGCCCAGTTTTTTATATTAATAAAAGTCCTTATTTTCAAAGCTTATTTTTTTATTTTCCTTAATATCTATTTACTTTACTCATTTTTTATAATTTTCAATGCTAATATTAGTAATAATACTTGTTCCATGATTATGACATATAACGAATCCGTCGAACAAAATGCGAACGATGACAAAGATTATGAGGAGTATGATGAAAGCATGATGCTTGAAAATCTACCATAAGAAATCAAGCAACTTAAGAGTCAAAAGAAGCCTAATATGGACTAAACTGATGTCATCAATTTGGGTGATGAAAAAATGGTGAAGGAAATGCGAGTCAACATATACTTGGAGGCCAAAAGGAAGCAAAAATTGATAAGATTGCTCAAGTAATGCGTCAATGTATTTGCTTGGTCTTACGATGACATGCCTAGTTTAAGCACTATGTTGTCTCGCATCGACTACCAATTAACCCCACATGTCCTTCAGTAAAGCAAAAGATGAGGAAATTCAAACTCGATTTGAGTCTAAGAATCAAGGAGGAGGTGATAAAGCATATAGAAGCTAACGTCGTAAGGGTCACAAAATACCCCGCATGGTTGGCCAACATTGTGCTAGTGCTGAAAAAGGATGGGAAGATAAAAATATGTGTAGATTATTGGGATCTCAACAAGGCTAGTCCAAAGGATGATTTTTCTCTCTCAAACATTCATATTTTCATTGATAATTGTGCAAAACATGAGTTGTAGTCATTCATTGATTGTTTTGAGGGATACCATCAAATCTTGATGGATGAGAATGATACAAAAAAGACAAATTTTATCACCTCGTAGGGCGTATACTACTATAGGGTAATGATCTTTGGACTAAAAAATGTCAGTGTAACTTACATGAGAGCCATGACTACCCTTTTTCATGATATAATTCACAAAGAGATTGAGGTGTACGTGGATAATGTCGTTATAAAGTCTAAAAAGGGTTCAGACCACCTGGATGATTTACAAAAGTTCTTTGAAAGGTTGCATAGGTGCAACTTAAAGTTAAATACGGCCAAATGTACCTTTGGAGTTCTTGAGGGAAAGTTATTGGTATTCATTGTTAGTAGGACAGGTATAAAGTTGGATCCATCCAAGATAAAGACGATCCAAGACTTACCACCTCCTAAGACCAAAAAAGACATAATAAGTTTCATGGGAAGGCTCAATTACATCAATCAGTTCATATCCCAGTCCATGATAATTTATGAGATCATATTCAAATTATTGAAGAAAGATGGCGCCACTGGATTGGCTGGAGAATGCCAGAAGGATTTTGATAAAATCAAGGAATACTTATCCAACCAACTAGTATTAGTTCCACTGGAGCTCGGGGAGCCATTGTTATTGTATCTATATTTTATGGATAATGCATTTGGATGTGTGTTAGGGTAGTATGATAAGACAGGAAGGAAAGAGCAAGCCATTTACTACCTAGTAAGAAGTTTACATCGTATGAAGCAAGGTATACATTGTTGGAGCATACCTGTTACGCATTTACTTGGGTTGCGCAAAAGTTGAGGCACTACCTATCCGCATATACCACGTACTTCATTTCAAGAATGGATCGAGCAAGCCATTTACTACCTAAGTAAGAAATTTACACTGTATAAAGCAAGGCATACATTATTGGAGTGTACCTATTGCGCATTGACTTGAGGCACTACCTATCTGCGTATACCACGTACTTGATTTCATGAATAGATCCAGTTAAGTACATCTTTCAAAAACCAATGCCTACTGGAAAATTAGTGAAATGACATATTTTGTTGAGAGAATTTGATATTGTGTACATGACATAGAAATCCATTAAAGGACAAGCTTTGGTTGATCACCTCACAGAAAATCTAGTAGATCAAGATTATAAGCCACTCGAGACCTACTTTCCCAATGAAGAGGTGTTGTTTGCAGGAGAAGACATCTCACAACTATATGATGGATGAAGAATGTTCTTTGATGGAGCATCAAACTTTAAAGAAGTCAGAATCAGGGCAGTTTTAGTTTAAAAAATAGGTCAACGTTATTCGATCTCGGCGAAGATTAGGTTTTCTTGCATGAATATGGCAGAATATGAGGCTTTCATTCTCGAACTTAGGATGGCAGTAGATATGAACATCAAAGAGCTTTTGGTGGTAGGAGATTCATAGTTTTTGATCGATTAGGTTCAAGGAGACTGGACCACCAAAAATGTCAGAATCATTCCTTATGTGCAATATGTTAAGGAATTGAGTTAGAGATTCATAAAGATTGAGTTCAAATATGTCCCCCGAATCTAGAATGAGTTTGTCGATGCCCTAGTGACACTATCTTCAATGATTCAGCATCTACATAAGAATTATATTTCTTCCATCAAGGTGGATATACACGATCAACATGCATACTTTTTCCATGTAGATGAAGAACTAAATGGAAAGTCGTGGTACTACGACATCAAAAGGTTACTCGAAGCAAGGGAATATCCAAAAAGTGCTACTAGCAAGTAGAAGAGGACTATAAGAAGGATGGATAATCACTTCTTTTTCAATAAGGAAATCTTGTATAGGAGGACTCCGAACCTAGGATTGTTGGATGCATCAATACCATGGAAGCCACAAGGCTACTGGAGGAAATACACGCATGAACTTGTGGACCTCACATGAATGATTTCATGGTTTTGTAGAAGATTTTGAGAGCTGGATACTTTTGGATGACCATGGAGAGGGATAACATCCAATACATGCAGAAATATCACCAATGTCAGGTCCATGGAGATTTTATATGAGTTTTGCCAAATGAGTTCAATATGATGGGTTACCCTTGGTCGTTTGTTGCTTGGGGCATGAATGTTATTGGACCCATAGAACCTCCTGCATCAAATAGACACCATTTCATCTTGGTTTTGTATCAACTACTTCACAAAATGGGCTGAAGCTTCAATACATCGTTTCATCTGCAGTAACTTAGTTTGTCGATTTAGGATTCTAGAGTCAATCATAACAGATAATGAAGCTAACCTTACTAGCAATATAGTGAGAGAGATTTATGAAAGGTTTAAGATTTCCCATCAAAATTTCATGGCATAACGACTGCAAATGAATGGAGCAGTTGAGGCTGTAAACAAGAATATTAAGAGAATCTTGAGGAAAATAGTGGACAGTAATAAGGAATGGCATGAGAAGTTGCCATATACTTTTGCTCGGCTATCATACTACAATCAGAATGTCCACTAAAGAAACTCTATACTTGTTGGTTTATGATTCGGAAGCAGTGATACCCACCGAAGTGGAGATACCTTATTTGAGAATCATCCAGGAGGTTGGTCTAGATGATGCTGAATTGATTCGTAGATCGAAGAATTAATGCTCACTGATGAGATGAGATTGGACGCAGTCGGTCAGCGCCAACTCTATCAAAATAGAATGATCAAGGCATTCGACAAGAAAGTCAAGTCTCATCGATTCATACCGGGACAACTAGTATTAAAGAAGATATTTCCTTACCAAGATGAAGCTAAAGAGAAATTTGCACCAAATTGGTAAGTTTCTACATAATTCACTGAGTACTCTCAGGAGGAACAGTAATGCATGCAGAGATGGAGACATAGTAAGCATGAAACCAAACAATTCAGATGCCATCAAGAAGTACTATATTTTGAAGACATTAGGGTTAGTTGTCATTTTCTTGTACTTTTGCACTTTTCCTTAATATAACAGAACTATGTGTTAGCCTGACTTCCCACGGTGGGATACGTAGGCAACCCACATCGAGTTTGATTTCCCTTGTAAAAAAAACATCATCCTTTCATGTATTTAGAACTACGCTCGACCTGACTTTCCTTAGCGGGATACGTAGGCAATCATTATCGAATTTGATCTCTTCATATTTTACTTTTTTAATTGTACTGAACTACGGCCCGACCTAATTTAACTTGGATACGTAGGTAGCCTGAGTAAGGCCCGTTCATTCCATTTTTTTGTTTTACCTCTATGAATTGAACTATATCATGACCTGATTCCTATTGTAGGATACTGTCATGACCCAAACTAGGTCCTCACCATGACGGACATCTCAAGTCCACCATGGATAAGAGACCACCCCCTGAACTTAAACCAAATACCACACGCTGCCCAACAATGACTGAATTCTGAACATATAAAAAGAGAGTATAAGATAAGCTCAAATAATTAAAGATATGTATATAACCGGTAACCGACAATCGACCCTAAAACAACCACCCAACACCACCCAAGTCCACAGTAATTCAACAAAGCCTCTATGCAAAGAAAACCAAAACCAATCTTGGTCGGGACATATCTCTGACTCTAACATATGACAATGACAATGATTATGTAAACTCTCAATTCTAGTCTATAAAAGGAACTGCTGAAATTTCTAAGTATTCCAGAGAATAGAAGCTCACCACTTCACCACAACAAATCGATGAACTAAGTCGATCCGCCTAACTATGCACGAGAAAAGTAGTAGTATCTTTGGTGCCTGCATCATATGGGGATATAGTATCCGAAGATGGTTAGTGGAGTGAACACTAGTATGTAACTCGGGGATAGGGGACAAAATAATGTCAAGTCAAACCATTTCAAATACCATATGAACTATATCATAATACATATAAAAGTAATATGCCGGGATAACGAGAAAAGTTTAGCATAAAGTAAAATATTATCCTGGACTATGTAGCTAAATCATCATAATAGCACCCATGGGCTATATGGGTTTAGCTCCCCCTACTGAAAAGGCCTTAGTGCGTGTTAGCCACATGAACCACAGAAAATTCAAGGAAAATCCAAAAGCCATCAAGCCACTAGCCATCCCAAATATATATATCAAGTGTGACATATGAACACATGTCATCAAGACCAAACCTCATGTCGGCAAACACGAGTTTCCAGTACAATTCATCCAACCCTCACACATTCAAGGCTTTGCTACATACCCCTATTAAGCCCAATTTTAAGCAAGTTTCACCTAAACTATTTATTAATCAATAAACCAATCGTTAAGGCACACCATGGGTATCGTCATACCCAAACACTTACAAGCTTATCTCTATTCCATAACAATCATATTAAAACTTGGAGGAACGTTTTCCCCCCTTTGTTCATTAATATCAAAATCTTGAGGGAATGTCTCGCCCCTTTGTTCATTAATATAATAGCCAACAAGGCTTTTGAAATCCAAGTTCATTGGTTTACCAATTATGCAATGCAATAACATATGTGAGTAAGTCAAACCAAGTGATAATTTCACAATTTCAAGCCATTTACACAAATAGGTTGACGGAACACCATTATTTAAAACCAATTCCAGTTTCAAAGCATCAAATTGGTAAAAACCATGACCCCTTAGTATATTCACCATACCCATGCACCCCACGAGTTCCAAACCATTAATAAAGTATCAATAATGCATAATAAATCACGAGAAAGCAATTCAAGAAACAACCATGTTGGAAACTCACATTCAAAACCATCCAATAAAACCAATTTAATACATGCCTTTCACAAAATAATAATTAGGGAAGAGTAACATGCCTGAATTATCCAAGTTTATGGAGAGAAATGAACCTGAGCCCTTGGAAACCGTAAGTGTTTTTTTTGAGAGAATTTAAGAGAGTTTTGAGAGTGTTTAGTTATGTTATGAATGAAAAATAACCCCCCCCCCCCAAGTTCTTTATGAATGTGGGGTTTTAATTGGGTAAAAAGGGAATTGTCCAAAGTGCCCTCAAATTAAAAACTAAAATTTAGTTGTCAGTGACTACGGGTCACTATACGACTCGTAGGGATTTGTTACGTCTCGTCACCAAGAGTTGTAGCCAAGACAGTTTCTAGGGCACACATATACTTTTGACCCTACAACTCACCTCATACGACTCATCATGTGACCCTATGACTCGTTGGGCCCAACTTATTTCCAAGATAGAACCACTTAGGACTTATATGAGTCACCCTATGATTTTCACACACCGACTCATAATGATTCCTTACGACTCGTAGTGAACCACTTGTACTCAGAGTAGAAAAATTAGCCACGCACACTGTTCTGGCTACGATTTGGATCCAACGACTCGTCAAGACTTCCTACAGCTCATAGGGTAAGTCATAGTCAGTAAAGTGAGGATAAAATTTTAGAAATTTTCAAGGACCCAAGAATTTGGGGTGTTACAGATATGTAGGTAGCTTGAGTTAGGCTCGGTTATTGCATTTCATATTTTTATTTCTCCCCTTATATTTAAACTACATCATGACCTGATTCCACTTAGATACGTAGGTAGTCTGAGTCAGACTCGATCATTGTATTTCATATTTCTTTCTCTACCCTCAAACTATGTATAAACCTGATTCCTATTTCAAAGATGCATAGGAAACCTAAAAGGCTCGGTCTTACCTTTAGGAAAATCCCTTTTGCTCATAATATAGCCCCAAAATATTAGAAATCTCACCGCCAGAATCACCATAGCATCGATGGAAGATAGAGGAGTTCCACAAGAAAGATAAATCTACGTAGGTCACGATCGACAAATAGAGGCTCAATGGATTTCAGAACATGTCATAATCTAAAAACGATAGAGGATTATTGGATATACTTAATATATACGCAATATATTTGCAAATATATATATATATATATATATAATATAGTTTTCAAAATACTTTCCTACATTTCCTCCTACCAAGACTCTAGATTTGAGGAATAATCGAGCAACCGAGGAAAATATTGGAGGATTCCGTAGACAAAGCTAGAATCCCCAAGTCGAAACAAATCAACACCCTCCTCCCAACTAAGAATTTTTCTTTGAGTGCATGCTGGAAAACAGGAATTGGAGGAGACAACGTCAAGTAAAGCCTTTGGACATGATTAGAGACATCACACAGCTTATCACTACGATATGAGCCAAATATTCTTTCCCTACTTTTTCATACATACATTTATACTAATCCTTATAAGCTCTAAGAATTTTATTTTAATTCTTTACAGGTACGCTTTAAAGACCCAGGTCAGAGGCGATAAAAACGAGGATCCTCATAGGAAAATTAGGCTATTTTCTTCTTCCAATAAACTCCACCAATTAAAGCTAGCCACCTGATTGCATTGAATAACTTCACCAATCAAAGAATCATCGTCTAATTGCATTAAATAACTTCGCCAATCGGAGAGTATCGTCTAACTTCAACAAAGCCAAGCTTCCACGTTTCGAGGACTGTACATAAGCAAACAAAGCCAAGATCTCGCATTCTGAGGATTGTACATAAGCAAACAAAGTCGAATCTCACATTTTAAAGATTGTACATAAGCACGCGAAGTGAACCTCTGCCACATCGGAGAATACACGTAAGCAATGCAATGCTCTACCACACCAGAGAATGTACATAAGCAATGCAACGCTCCGTCATATCAGAGAAGCACATTTCAACAAACAAAGCATAACCTGCTAATCAGTAATTCACACCATAGTAGATGATTCCAAATCACTATCGTAGCAGCAATAAAGCCACTATCACAGCAACATCAAATCTCAATACCAACATTATCATTACCAAGTATGGGTCGAAGATCATTTTGCAAGAATGGGGCTTTTACTTTTAAGTAATTACACGCCAGTAGGATGGTTTTACTCTTCAACAACCGCCCGCCAGTCGGATGGCTTATTCAACAGCTGCCCGTCAGTCGGATGGCTTATTCTTTAACTGTCCGCCAGTCGGATGACTTTTATTTTTCAATAGCTGCTCAGCCGACAGAGTCTCTTTACATTTCAACTACTACCCCGCCAGTCGAAGGCCTCAATAAACGGGGACTAAAACACTAGTTTGAATATCTACACTCTACTTCTTACATTATAATTTTAATTTACAATCTTTAAACAACAACAAGTGCTTTTTACCCCTTTATCTGTTTTGTAGGACAATGCACTACAATGTGGAACTACCTTCTTAGCAGTAAATTAGGACAAGCTAGCAAAATGTCAAGCATCCCTAGCTACGTCAAGGATTCTGGCAATGAAACTCAACTTAACTTGACTCAATCATCCCATTTTCTCTTAGTGTCATAGCCTAGTGCCGTCTTAATTCGACACTGGGGCAGTTTAAAAAATTTGCTATTCCTTTATCTCTCAAAATCCTTAGCAGATATTGCTACCTAACGTCTCATCATTCCCAGCTATTTCGAACAACCAATTCAGGAATAAGCGCAGCCATGATTTCGTTCGTGCTAAGAGTCACATTTGAAGAAACTCAGTGTCACCTTAATTCTACACTGAGCCAAATTTTGAGGTTGATCAAAATTTTCTATGATTCGAACTACAAATGGCCAAATTTTTTGCGAAACATGAGATGTATAGGCAGTTCACAAATTGGATCTCAATCATAATCTTTCAAACTTTCTATTTCACTCGAGACAAATTAGTTATGTTAACGTGATTGCCCAAAGATTTTCACACTAATCTTCGGTTAATCAGGGAAAATTCTGGACAACCAATTTTGACTCACTCTTTTCCTTTAATTATTTTTTTCGATGCTTCGTGGCCCTAAATAATTTTTTGAAATAAATTAGTATTTTTATTTCTATGACTTTTGAAAGGAATGAAAAAAAAGGAGGATTCATTTTTTCTATCATATTTTAAATGTTTTAACTAAATATGATTAATTATTTAATAAAGAAATTCACACAAAAATATTTTAATAATTACATTTGCATTTTTTTCTAATTTTATTTTATTATTATTTTAGATGATACTATGTGACTACATATATATTCTTATAATTTACTTATATTCTTACTATATATAATATAATATATGTATTCTTATGATATGTATATATACATATATTTTGGTTTGGCCAAAGGCATCAATATACACTCAAACTTGTTGCCAAAATTCACTTAGACACCTAAACTAAGGCTTGTTTCTATCAGGCCCCTAAGCCCCCCACATTCTGTTCCATTTGGGTCTTTTTCGCCTATGCGCAATGCCATCATGGGAGGCGCGTGAGGAGCATTTTTTTTTACTAATTTACAAGTAAAAAGATACCAAGTGGCATTGAGGGCCCCAAAATTGTTTTAATAACAATTTTTTTTTTAAACACTAAAGGCCCTTTTTAATAAAACAAAAAGCATTAGGGGGTCCCAATTTATTTTTTTTAATAAAACAACATGTTCGGGGGCTAGGGGTAGGTGGGGGAGTTTTATTTTTATTTTTAAATTTTTTTTATAATTTCTTTTTAATAATTAGTTTTTTATTTTTAAATAATTTTATAATTTTTTTTTATAATTAGGCAAAAAAAATTAGGGGATCCCAATTTTTTTTAATAAAAAAAATACGCTGGGGGGATGGGGGTAGGTGGGGTAGTTTTATATTTATTTTTAAAAAATTTTTATAATTTCTTTTTAAAAATTAGTTTTTTATTTTTAAAATAATTTTATAATTTCCTTTTTATAATTAGGCTTTTATTTTTATTTTTAAAATAATTTTATAATTATTTTTTAATAATTTGGATCCTCAATGCCATTTTTTATTTTCATTTTTTTAAAATATTTATAATTTTTTATTAATTATTTTTTTTTTTTAAAAATTTTTATAATTTTTTTAATAATTGATTTTTTAATTTTTAATTAATTTTTTAATAATTTATTTCATTTTAATTTTTTTATATAATTTTTTTAAATAATTAGTTTTTTATTTTTATTTTCCAAATAATTTAATAATTTATATCCTCGCCATTTTTTATTTTCATTTTTTAAAAAAATTTATAATTTTTATTAATAATTAATTTTTTTAAAAAATAATTTTCTAATAATTTATTTTATTTTTTAAAAAAATTATATATTTTTTAAAATAATTATTTTTTTTATTTTATAAATAATTTTAGAATTATTTTTTAATAATTTCCTCAATGCCATTTGTATATACTTTTTTTAAAAGAATTATAATTAATTTTTAGTAATTATTGGACCCACAATGTCATATGTTAGCTTTCAATTAGCTCATTTTGCCACGTCATCGCATGTGTGCAACACACACTTTGAGCTTTTTGCTGATAGGGCAAAAAAGGTCAAATTGGAACAAATGTGGGGGATTTAAGGACTTGATAGGAACAGACTTTAGTTTAGGTGTCTAAGTGAATTTTGGCAACAAGTTTGAGTGTTTATCGATGACTTTGGCCTTTTGGTTTGATTCTTATTATATATATATATATATATATATATATATTTGTTAAATTATAAATATTAAATTACAAAATTATTAAATCGGAGTATGTGTCAAAAAATAATTTTTTTTAGCATATTAAGAAGCATCAATAAAATTAATTTTAACAAAAAAGAGTATTTGGGCCAACATTAATTCAGTTTCAATTTATTTTATCTGAATCCAATTGTTATTCACATATATTTCAGCCAAAGAGGCTCAAAAATTGGCCCCAAGACCCGGTCTATTTCCTACATCCACTTTATCAATCCACCCCATACAATACCTACCAATCACACACCGTTACATCAGTAAATAAACACAAAATCCATCCAACAAACACAAATTAATTTAATCCGTTAAATCTTTTTTAATCCAAGGGTCCAAAAATTTTCTATTTTATATCCATTTATATATAATATAATTTATTATTTTTTCTTTTATTCTTAAACTAAATCTGAACCAAATTCCCATCAACAAAATCAGCCCAGTACATGGCTTTTCCCACTCCCCAAATTACGTGTTATACTCTCTTCCCCAAAAACCCAACGCACAATCACTATTTTGATTCCCTAAAATAACAATAACGTCTAAAGACACTCTTCCCAAAAATGGTGGACATAGCTGCGCCATGGCTATCACCCTATGTGGACTGCTCCCATCTTGTCTTTTTCAGTTCTGTAAAACCCTCTAAAATCATAAAATAGATCCCAAAAGATGGAATAACTCATCCATGATGTCAAATCCACCACAAGTAATCTGAAAAGGCTGGCATCGGAGGATTTGCTTTAGAAATTAAAATTCATATTTCTAATCCCCTATGTCTCCCACAGTTTTTCTTATTTGTTGTCCCAAATTTGGACTTTATATTCTGAATTTTGGCTATAAATAGCTGGATTCCCATCCCCATGAAGGCAGAGGTGAGAAAGGTAAAAAAATAGTGAGAAACTCAAGAGCAAAAAAATCATCCTTAAGTATTTTGGAAATCTGTAGAAAATCCCAAGAAATCTCGATCGTTCCCTTAATTTTGTGTTACAATCGAGTTCCTGAAGTCGAGTTCGGTGGCCAGAATTTTAACGGAAAGCCCAATTTGCTGCCATAAAAAAAATGCGGATTCGACCCCCTCGTTCACTCCCGTCTTCCTTTCTTTCATTTTATTTTGGTCTATGAATATGAGATTTCAATACGTCTTTAAATTCTGTTGTTGGCGGTTTTGTCACCTTTGTGGACAAAATATGATTTTGATTCTAAAAAAAAGATTTGTTTGTGAATTCTGACCAAGTACGAGTCGTTGTTGATTTTGAAAATTGAGTCTGAATGGCGATTTCATTAAGTTTACTTTGCTGGTGATTCTTGAAAATGAATTTGTAAGTGTTAATTCATGTTTTGCTTCAAGTTGATCGTTGTTTTACTATTTATTCTCCGCGGATCATTTTTGTCCTAAACATCTTTTTCAAGATATGGCTGTTCTATTTTGAATATTCGGGATATGTAAAATCTCCCTTGTATCTCGCTCTCATCTTCTTCCCTTTTATTTTGATTCTATAAATATTTCATTTGTTTCATTCTCAGATCCATGCTATTACATGTTGGACCTTGTGGATAAATGTAACATTCTGATTCAAATAAACATATTTTCCTGTATTTGTATAAATCTGTAAGTTTGTCAATATAGGTTCTATGTTAGCTTCAAGTTTTGATTGTACCATTTTATGTTAAATTTCGTGGTTGCGTATGATGTGAATCAGTCTTGAGGGCTTTACTAAGTAAACACGAATCCTTGTTAGGATTAAATTTTGGATTCATAAATATCTTATGCTTCGGAATGCTTCGTTTTGACTTATTTTATTCTTGGACCACTCTACTATGGTTATGAAAATATGTTATTTGATCTAATATTATCAAATTGTTCATTTTTATCATGTCCAAGTGATGTGGTGTCTCTTGAATTTTGTCGAATGGTACAATATTGATTCAAAAAATTGTTTCTTGTGTGAATATATTGGATTGTGAATATGTGAATTGACGTGTTTTGTTGGGTTACTGGGAGATATCTTTGAACTAGATTTCAAAATAAAAAAACAAGTATGACTCTTTTTTAATGTATTCCAAACATATATGCCTATGAATATGTTTTGCCCAAAAATAAAGATTTGATCATTTCCTTATCATGTCTTGTTTCATGCTAAATTACAAAAAAAATAACTGAACCTTGATGTTTATCCCAAAACCCGACCAATTTTACAGCTTTGGGATGCTAATTCATTGTTTGATTACCATCTATCACGTTTGCATTTGAATAGTCAATGCGAGACTCCTTGTTTCCCATAGCGTCATCCTCTCTAATCCAACATTTTAGTTATTTCGGTCTTAAAAAAAATTGAATTTTTAGTTTACTTGGGTAAACATAAAATGGTTAGCATTCGTGATCAATTTCAGTTGAGTTCAAGTAAACAAAAATGATATTTTTGAGTTTGAATGTGTAGAATCCTTTCTTTACCCTTTTTATTCTTTTGATCCCTCTTGCTGATAGTTTCCCCAGAAATGTTGTTTGCCTTAGCTAGGCTTCAACAATGTGTTGCTACTAGTGTGGTGATTTATCTGTGGAGTAGCAACTAGGATTCCAATGTAGATACCAACACTTTATGGATAATTATTTTAAATAATTACCTAATTGTATAGTATACATAAATGATATACTACTATATACAAAAACTAAAGAGGAACATTTAAAATTATTAGAATAATTTACAGATATAATAGAAAAATCGGGAATAAGTTTAAGTGAAAAGAAAGCCGAAATTATGAAAAACCAAAAAGAATTTTTAGAAATACAAATAGATAAAAGTGGAGTAAAAATGCAACAACATATGGTACAAAAAATAATAAATTCAAAAGAAGAATTAGATACAGAAAAGAAATTACAATCATTTTTAGGATTAGTAAATCAAGTAAGAGAATATATACCAAAACTAGCAGAAAATCTAAAGCCATTATAGAAAAAATTTAAAAAGGATACAGAATATAATTATAACGAAGAAGATAAAAAACAAGTTCAGAAAATAAAAATACTTTGTAAAGAGTTACCAAAATTACAATTTTCAGACGAAAATAAAAAATTTATATATATAGTAGAAGCAGATGCTAGTGAATATAGTTATGGAGGAGTACTTAAATATAGGTATGAAGAAGAAAAATTAGAACATCATTGTAGATACTACTTAGGTACGTTTAATGAAATAGAAATAAAATGGAAAATAAATAGAAAAGAACTATGTTCATTATATAAAACGTTTATTAGCATTTGAGCCATATATTGTATATAACAAGTTTATTGTACGAACAGATAATACACAGGTACGCTGGTGGTTAACAAAGAAAATACAAAATTCAGTTACAACGAAAGAGATTCAGAGACTAGTATTAAATATATTAAATTTTACATTTACAATTGAAGTAATTAGTACTAACAAAAATGTTATTGCAGAGTACATATCAAGACAAAGCTACATAGACTAATATAATAGAAGATGATGCTTTAGAAAAAATACTCAAAACCCTAACTATGCTTTCAATGAAAGTGGACAGTATGGGTAATGAAATAGAAAAGCTAAAGACTAATGAAGTTAAACTGAAGTCTAAAGCTATGAATCATCTAACTCAGCAGTGTGCAGAGCTATGTTGATCGGAAGACATCAAAATTTCAGAGCTAAAAGGAGACGTTGGGACACTTCATAAAACCTATAACGTTTATCAATCTACAATTGCAGGTACAAGCAAAGGAGTTAGTGGACAAAGATATCAGAACATGAACATGAATATGATATTTGAAAAATCATTTATACCAAAAACACAAAAAGACCTCTTGTACATACCCCCACAAATTACCACATATCGAGAAAGTTTGAACCAAGATAAAAAAGCCTATAACCACATAACCCGAGCATACATAGAAAATATCCAAAAAATACAGACTTATCTAAACCTTAAACCCAGAGCCACAGATATCCAAGAACCAAACACAAACTATATAACCCAAAAATTACAAGGTTATGACAAGTTAATCGCACTACCGAAAACCAACCCAAGCTTAGTTAAATCTTATTTCAGTTATGGATTATTAAATACCGTATATACTCATGAAGGAAATGAACTAACAGATATACCAGAATTATATAGAGCATTCACCACTTATAAAATAATAACCAAAGGGAATTTATTTTTTATAAAGTTTTATACTGCACCAACAGAGATATTATATGACGAGATCATACCAATTATATAAATTGTAAAAATAGGATTAACCAAAGATATAATTATACCGAAAGATATTGTCTAGCAGCCAGAGATACCTAAAATCGAGATACCTAATTTTTATGCAAATAAACGACTTATTGGAATAACTACGATTGTTCAAGAATTAGCAAATAATTATATCAATAGAAACCCAATATGGAGCTATTATTCAAGAGATCATCAAATGATTTATTCAAATTCAAGAGAGCTATGACAAACAGATATGGAAGATGCTAGACAATGGATTCTGACATTGCTTAACCCAGAGAAACAACCAACTGCAAGAGCAATTAGAAAAGGATTTATTTCAGAAGAATTATTAACAATATATTGCAAAATGATAGGACACAAATATCCAGACCATCTATGTTCAAGATGTAATGGAGAAGATAATATTATCCCGGAGGTTCAACTGGAATAGAAGAAGATAAGGATGATAGCTGGAATAATATTATCTTCTCCATTACATCTTGAACAAAGATGGTCTGGATATTTGTGTCCTATAATTTTGCAATATCTTGTTAATAATTCTTCTGAAATAAATTCCTTCCTAATTGCTCTTGCAGTTGGTTGTTCCTCTGGGTTGAGCAATGTCAGAATCCATTTTCTTACATCTTCCATATCTGTTTGTCGTAGCTCTCTTGAATTTAAATAAATCATTTGATGATCTTTTGAATAATAGCTCCATATTGGGTTTCCATTGATATAATTATTTGCTAATTCTTAAACAATCGTAGCTATTCCAATAAGTCATTTATTTGGATAAAAATCAGGTATCTCGATTTGAGGTATCTCTGGCTGCTGGACAATATCTTCCGGTATAATCATATCTCTGGTTAATCCTATTTTTACAATTTGTATAACTGGTTTGATCCGTCATATAATATCTTTGCTGGTGCAGTATAAAACTTTATAAAAAATAAATTCCCTTTGGTTATTCTTTTATAAGTGGTAAATGTTCTATATAATTCTGGTATATCTTTTAGTTCATTTCCTTTATAGGTATATACAGTATTTAATAATCCATAACTAAAACAAGTTTTAACTAAGCTTGGGTTGGTTTTCGGTAGTGCGATTAACTTGTCGTAACCTTGTAATTTTTGGGTTATATAGTTTGTGTTTGGTTCTTGAATATCTGTGGCCCTGGGTTTAAGGTTTAGATAAGTCTGCATTCTGTGGATATTTTCTATGTATGCTCGGGTTATGTGGTTATAGGCTTTTTTATCTTGGTTCAAATTTTTTCGATATGTGGTAATTTATGGGGGTATGTACAAGGGTTCTTTTTGTGTTTTTCATATAAATGATTTTTCAAATATCTTATTCATGTTCATGTTCTGATATCTTTGTCCACTAACTCCTTTGCTTGTGCCTGCAATTATAGATTGATAAACGTTATGGGTTTTATAGAATGTCCCAACGTCTCCTTTTAGCTCTGAAATTTTGATGTCTTCCGATCGACATAGCTCTGCACACTGCTGAGTTAGCTGATTCATAGCTTTAGAATTCAGTTTAGCTTCATTAGTCTTTAGCTTTTCTATTTCATTACCCATACTGTCCACTTTCATTGAAAGCGTAGTTAGGGTTTTGAGTATTTTTTCTAAAGCATCATCTTCTATTATATCAGTCTATTTAGCTTTGTGTTGATGTGTAATTTGCAATAACATTTTTGTTAGTACTAATTACTTCAATTGTAAATGTAAAATTTAATATATTTAATACTAGTCTCCGAATCTCTTTCGGTGTAACTGAATTTTGTATTTTCTTTGTTAACCACCAGCGTACCTGTGTATTATCTGTTCGTACAATAAACTTGTTATATACAATAAATGGCTCAAATACTAATAAACATTTATATAATGAACATAATTCTTTTCTATTTATTTCCCATTTTATTTCTGTTTCATTAAACGTACCTGAGTAGTATCTACAATGATGTTCTAATTTTTCTTCTTCATATCCATACTTAAGTACTCTTCCTTAACTATATTCACTAGCATCTGCTTCTACTATATATATAAATTTTTTATTTTAGTCTGGGAAATGTAATTTTGATAACCCTTGACAAAGTATTTTTATTTTCTGAATTTGTTTTTTATCTTCTTTGTTATAATTATATTCTATATCCTTTTTTAATTTTTTCTGTAATGACTTTAGTTTTTCTGCTAATTTTGGTATATATTCTCTTACTTGATTTACTAATCCTAAAAATGATTGCAATTTCTTTTTTGTATCTAATTCTTCTTTTGAATTTATTATATTTTGCACTATATGTTGTTACATTTTTACTCCACTTTTATCTATTTGTAATCCTAAAAACTCTATCTGGTTTTTTATAATTTCGGCTTTCTTTTCACTTAAGCTTATTCCCGATTTTTCTATTATATCTGTAAATTATTCTAATAATTTTAAATGTTCCTCTTTAGTTTTTGTATATAGTAGTATATCATCCATGTATATTATACAATTAGGTAATTGTTTAAAATAACTATCCATAAAGTGTTGGTATCTACCTGGTTCATTTTTATATCCAAATGGTAATACGTTCAATTCATAAAATCCTTGTGGTACCGTAAATGAGGTTAATTCCTTAGAATTTTCATCTAACTTTAAGTGGTAAAATCCTAATTTACAATCAAAATTACTAAAGTAGTTATATCCTTGTATTTGTCTTATTTTTAATATCTTATTTGGTATTGGATAATTGTATGTCATAGTTTTTACATTTAAATTTCTATGGTCAATCACCATTCTACTTTTTCCTCTTTTTTGTTCACTATGTTTATTTACTATAAACGCTTGTCTATTATGTTTACTATTGCTTCTTTGTACATACTGTTTTTCTAATAATTCATCTATATACATTTTAAATTCTTTTAAATCGTCAAAATTATATGTTAATGCTTTTTGAGTTATTATGCTATTTTTATCTATTAATTCAATTTTTATAGTAGTTTTATGTTTTTCCTATCCTTTTAATGGATCTTCACTGTATAATTGTCTTAATCTTTTCTTTATTATTTCTACCTTATCTATTAAAAATATAGTTATTTCTTTTTTATTTATCAAAAATACAACTAGTTCTATTGTGTCTTCTTTATTTTTTTATATTTTTTAACTTTTGTGTAATTTTTTCACTTCCTTTTATCCAATCAGTTTTCTTTTTTATTTTATTAATAACTCTTTTTGCTCTTACTTTTTATTTACATGGTGTTGTAAACCACCAATCTGTTTTAGTTATTATATATGGGTATAATTTATCTAAAAATGACATTCCTAAAAGCATATCTTTTGATGTTAGTTCATAATTATAGATTTCTTCTATCATTATTATTTTATCCCATATCTGTATTTTTACATTTTAAACTTTATATGTAATTAAACTTCCTTCTTTATTAAATTCTTTGACTACTATTGGTGTTTTTAATTTATCCCATTTACTTTCTGGTAAACAGTTGTATCTACATAAGTTTGCTTCTGCTCCTGTATCTATCATAGGTGTATAATACATTTTATAATATCCTTCTACTATTATTTTTACAAGTACATATATTTTCATGTCATGTCAAAGCTCTTTTAATTAATAATTTTTCTTTATTATATGTTATAGATAATTGTGTATGTTCTATATTGTATGGTTTTACTTGTTCTAACCCTTTTATTCCTTATATTATGTCTTACTTTTGCATTTCTTCCTTTATTTCAAATTCTATTTTTATTTTTCTAACTCCTATTTTATTTCTTTTTCAGCTGTATCCTCAATGTTTATTAGACTCCTTGGTAGATCTAGGCATATATTACTATTAGATTTTATTTCTCCACTTTTTACTAGATATTTTGCTATGTAATTTTCTTCTTGTCCTGTGTTTAAGAGTATTAAATATTCTTTTTCATTTGTTGTTCCTGTTATGTAATATTAATTTAAATTAACTATTGAAGTTGTTTCATAACTTGTTCTTTTTATGAGCTTGATGATTCTGTTTTTTCATGAGCTATTCTTTTTGTTGTACTTATTCTATCATTTATTATTTCTAAATCTTCTTCTATATCTATGTCTTTGTAACTATAATCATTATTATGAATTGTTTTTACAAATTGTTCAAAAGGACTTTCTATTTGTATTTTATTAATTTTATTTTTTCCTGTTATTTTATGTTTTGTTGTTTATACATATTGATTTTTACATCTTGCTGTAAATATTTAACTCCTGGGGTTAGTTCTATTTATGATATTTTCCAATATAATACTAATGATTTATCTATATTTTTATCTGTTATTGCTACTGAATAATTCGCACTTATTATAAACTTAAAACTTTGGTATATTAAATTTCATTTTATGGCAGTTATTATACTTTATTCTATAGGTTTTATAATTCTATCATCTGCTAAATATTATTCTATTGGTGTATCTATTCCTTCTCTAAAACATGCTTTTATCAATATCTCTGTTCCTCCAAGGTGTACATATTTTATTGGGTCTTTACTTTTTATATCGTTTATTTCTTTATTAATTATTCTTTTTGTTACTAGTGGTATACTAGCTCTATCTTTTGCATATCTACAGTCTATTACATGTTCCTTTTGGCTTACTACGTAGTTGTTCTTCCTTTTTTCTACTAAATATATTTTTTATTGTTGGTATTTTGAACATTTTTCTACACTTAGGTCTAACTCTTTTCCTTTTATTTCGTCAAATATATTATTATCAAATACTTTTTTTGATCAGTTTCTTCTTTATTTAAATATTCTTCCTTTGTTATTATTTTTATATCTTCTTCAGTTATTTGGTTCATTTTTATATTTTCTTCAGTCATTTGATTCATCTAAATCACTATCTATTTCATTCTCCGAAATTTCATAAATGCTATCTTCACTTTCTAATTCATAATCTATGTAATCTATTTACATATATTCTGTATTTTCTATTTTTATTTCTGATATTTTTTTTTGGAGGGTTTTAGGCACTTTACAATCTCTAGCTAAATGTCCTAATTTTCCACAATTGTAACAAGTACATTCTTTTATAGATTTCTTTTTCCTACATGGTGTTTTATGTTTATAATTTTTTACATAATATTTTTTTCTTGGTTTCTTATATTTATATTTTGATTTTTTGTATTTCTTATATTTCTTATGTCTCTTTCTTTTCTTATAATATCTTTCTTCACATCCAAATTGAGGTGTTATTTTATCTTTGCAACATGCTAAATTTCTTATTAATGTTTTTTCCATTTTTATTTCTTCTCTATATTTTTCACATAGATTTCTATACCATTGTTGTAAAAATTTTATTGTTTCTCCTAGTGTATCTACTATTTTTGCTTCACTCCAACTCTTTATTAGTTTTGAAATAAATGGTTCAGGTAATTTGCTAAATATAATCTTTTTATTTCTTTGCTTTCCTCTATATTATATGTTCTCTTATAGTAGTATTCTTTAAATGAGCACGTATATTCATCTATATAGCACATATTACATATTTCTAATTTTAACATTAAATTTCTATTCGTATCTTTTTCTTTATTTTGTTCTTCTTCTTCTGTTGTTATACTGCTAAATTCATCTCTTATAGCTACTTCATATTTTTTCAATATTTCTGTTGGTAATATTTTAGTAGTTGTCGATGTTCCTTCTGTTTTATTATCAGATCTTAATACTTTTTTACTTACTTCGGATGGGTTTAAAAACCATAATTTTACTGTTCCTATTAATGTCCTTTCTGTATATTCTAGTGTATTTTTTGTATCTATATTATTATCTAATAATTGTTTTGACATGTATCCTGCCCATAATTGTATTATTTTATTTGTGTCTATTACACAGTCTAAATCTAAAAAGTTATATTTTTTATTAATTATTTGTTTTGGTGTCCATTTGTTATATTCATTTTTAGGTTATATTTTTTAAACTTATCTTTATAATGATATGTAGGTTTTCTTATTTCTGATGTACTAGGTATTATGTTTTCATCGTCTTCTTTATTAAGAGTATTTATTTCTGTGTTTGTATTTTATAAGTTTTCTTTATTAATTACTTCTTGTTTTTCATTAATTTTTAGTTTTCCTATATTTTCTAGAATTTCTGTATATGTTTCACTACCTTCCGAATCATAATTATCTGTTTCTTCAACATCTATTGTATTTATTTCTAATTCACTAGTTTCTGATTCTTTATTTTGTATTTTTTATTTTTCTTTAAATTGATTTATCTCGTTTAATAATTTTTGTTCTTTATCTTTTTCTTCTTTTTCTTTCTGTCTTTTTTCATATAGGTCATTTAGTATTTGTAGTTCTTTTTCTAATTCAGCAATCTTACTATTTTTAGTTTCTTCTATTTTTCATATTTCTTCTGTGGTTTGTTGTTTTATTTTATCTATTTCTTTTTTCCTATCTATTTCTTCTTTTTCTCTTTCTATTCTTACCATGACTGCCAACTTATCTTCTAATTTTAATTCTTCTTTTTCTAACATTAAATATAAATGTTTACCTATTTTCTTATATCTTCTTGTTAAATTAGAGAATAGTATTTTTATTTTTAATCCTTCATGATTATCATATGTTTTTTCATCGATTATAAATTGTTCTTTGTTCATTTTATTTAAATGTATATAAGTTATGTTGATATATATATATATATATATATATAGACTATCTATTGATTCTAAATTTGATATTTCTTCTTTTTGTGAATTTATTGAGTTTTTACTAACTCCGACAACTATGTTATATTATAGTCTTTCTATCCTTATTTTTAATTCTTTACGTTTTAATTCTTTATGTTATTATGGTAACTAGTCCATTTTGTATGTGCCATGTAACTCAAAATTATTTGTGTTTATCATTTAGTTCACTTTATTGAGAATATTTCTAATCCTTATTTTCCTTGTTTTACATGACCTTAGGAGTTGGAGTTCCGCAATGGAACTCATTTTTTATCCAAATATCGGGTCAACCGCTGCTAGGATCGTAGAGCCTCAGAGTCGCATAAAATTAGAAGCTCAAACTCCATTAGGAGTCTAGTTTCTCTTTTACCTTATTATTCTTATCATGTTATTTAGAAACTCAAACTAGTATTATTATTGTTGCACTTGGTTTGCATTATTTGTTTATCGTATTTGTATAGCTTCAGCGCTGTGAATATTCTTAAGGTAGATTAATGCTCTCACCCTTTCGCAAAATAACACACAATTAATTAACTCGTAAAAAATACAAATTTTATCATTTCAATACTTGGCTAATTCTTTTTTAAAAAATGACTTTTGCCTCAAAAATATTTTAAATAAGATTAACGTAGTAACCTCCATATTTTTCTTAAAAAGAAAATAAATAAAAAATGGAATATCAAATACTAATTCGCGGGGAGAATAATTTTCCTAAAAATTTCAGATTTCTTAAAGGGTCGTCCGCTAATTTTAACTTATTTTTTCAATAAATAATGCTAATGCTTTATATTACATTTTTAAAGCTTATTCAAGTTTTTTAGATCTCAAAGGTTAGAAAATACGAGGTATATACATTCTTCCGCTACAACGTACAAGGTATATTTCATTATTTTCATTGCTATTATAATAACTATTTTCACCACGATTATTATTATTATTATTATTATTGTTGTTATTGTTATAATTGTTTATTACTATTATCATTATCATTGGATTATTTCATACTTATTATACCTGTGTTTTATTATCATATTTATTTTTACTTAGTCCCAATCTAAATCTATTTGAATTTCACAAGCCAAATAATTTTTTGAAAATATTTTTGTATATTTCTAAATACTCATGTATTTATGTTTACCTTAAATAAATTCTTTCATACTTTAAAAATACACTTTCTTCACCTTATAATGGATTTTATTCAATTGTATACATTTGAAACATATTCTCTTTGTAAAATGATAAAGCTTTATACTTTTTATATTATTACAATGAAAACACTACTCTTTTCCATATTCATAAAATATTTATACATATATTCAACAATAATTATGTTACTTCCTTGTGCATGGTAGCATTACATTTCTCATACCTTAATCTTTTATATAAAATAATGATAAAAAAAATTTAATAAAGGATTTCTTATCACCATTTTAGTAAATAATGTAGCAAATATTTTTCAAATATTTTCCAAAACTGAGTCTAAGGACTATCTTCGGATAGGCTCTGAGGAGTGTTTAACACCTTTCCATCGAGTAACCAAAATCCTTACTCAGAATCTAAAAACGTTTTCAAGAGACCAAAACAAAATTTTACGTAAAAAGTGGTTTTTTTATAATTTTCCTAAAAAAATTTAGGCGGCGACTCTAAAAATGAATTTTCAAAGCTGAGAGTCAAAACGACCACCACATATTATGTGTTGTTTCGACCGGTTCAAAATAGGGTGTGCAGCCTGAATTTTTTGGCTAAGGCATGGTGGACGCTTGTGTATCACAGGTTGTGTCCCACATATGGGGACAATGTACTCAGTCCAGACCGTGCTGCCTTGATAGTAGGTATTATGGCAGGCTACAAGATTGACATAGCCTAGTTAATTACGAGAGAGATACATGATCGGGCTATGGGCACCGACACAGTCATGGCATTCCTATGCTTACTGACATAGTTATGATTGGATGTGGGAGTGCCAGATATTCCTGGGGTCAATCGGTTTTTCCAGTCACGGGGTACCACCGATTTAGGTCTGATTTGTGACATTGCAAACCCCATCCCCAAGGCTAAAAAAATGGGTGTGGATGAAACGTCCCAGGCTTTGGCCTTTGAAATTTTCTCAAGCCTTGAGCTTACTGTCATGTTGATGACTCACCATATGAGTCATATGGTGTTTTACGAGTATAGGGACCCAAGTGGTAACCAAATCAGTGTGTAAATGGCGAAGTTCTATCATGGTTATGAGAGACTCCTCATGAGTTGTATGATTATGTGATGAGTGGTTAGGGTCCAATCATATGTTGTCTAGTGTCTAAGCTCTTGGTGTTCTTTGGTAGTCATGACTTAGACCATACGAGTTGTATGGTCTGGTGATGACTGGGGAAAGAGAGTCGTAAGTTGGACAATGTGTGGTGTCCAATTTTCTGTCTGGGTGACGACTCAATGGAAAGAGTTGTATGATGTGTTGATGACTCAATGACTTGACTCGTAGCCACCTGGGGGTTTTCAACAACTTTAAGCTAGGGGTACTTTGGACATTTCCCACCCCAAGCCCTTAAGACCCCACGTCTTATAACACTTTTTGGTTATCCATTACACACCTTAGAAGATCAAACACTCTCTAAACTCTCTCTAAAAATTCTCAAGAAAGATTGGGCTAGGGTTTCTTCAAAGTGGTCATCTAAGGACTGAAAGATCAAATTTTCTTTGTGAATCTTCGTAACTTAGGAATGTGACTCATCCCTTATTGTTAGTTTACCAAAAACATATGTTTTAAGCATTGTTCATGAGTCATTAATGGTGGTGTTAAAAATCATGGTTAAGGATTTGAATGCATAATGTTGAGTTTTGCTTTCTCATGGTTTAAATTATGATTACACATGTTTTGATAATAGTTTTGCATATGTGGGTGCATGGGAATTGTGGTTTAACAAATGGGTCATGTTTAGCCATAAATTTGTTGGGTTTTGTCTTTGATAATGGTATGCCCTCAACTTGTTTGTGAAAAATATCAAGTTGAATGATCTTGTCAGCTGTTGAATGGTGTTTTAAATTAAGGCATTGGCTTATGGATGTTAATGATTGGTAAATAGTTTATGAAGGCCTTGTTGGTCATAAATTGATTTGAAATACTTAATGGGTTTGAGTCCCTAAATGTTGAATTGAATTCATGTCTTTGTTTAGACAATAAGTTTGAGTCCCAATTTAGTTAATAATGGTTATGGTATGTTGTTCACTTTCAAGTGGGGTTGGTATCACGATACCAACGGGATGCCATTGGTAAGTAATTGGATTAATGGTTGTGTACATGAAATAAATATTTTAATTGAGCTTTAAAGCGGGATGTGTAGCCGGGCTATGAAAGTGGAGTACGAAGGACTAACACTGGAAATCGCGCTAGCCAGTGCGGGTGTCTATATGACCAGGAGGTTCGAGTCCCCCGAATGAATATATGAATGGGAGGTTCGAGTCCCCTATATTGTATACATTAGTGCCTAAGTCACTTTGATTATGCTGGAAGAATTGAGTCCCCCGTAATGGTATATACGGATATGGATATTCTCTGGTTCGTGCGGCTACACGTACAAGGGCTCTTTTAGCCAGGGGAGAGCTGGGACTATAAAGCCCATGGGTGCCTTGTTATATGACGGTTATGCTACACAGTCTAGTTTAAGGTTTTTGAAGTTCATGCTAAGCCTTGTTCCCTACCCTAGCAAGTAGTATTGTATACATATATATATTTCATATGATATTATGCTTTGGGGGTTACATGGGTTTTGAACTATTATCGTGGTATTATTTTGTTCTTCTATCCCTGAGTTACATGCTAGCGCTCCAACCGCTAACCACATGCTAGCGCTCCAACCGCTAACCATCTTCGAATGCTATATCCCCATGCGATATAGGCATAAAAAATTTTTCTACTCTTCCTGTGCAGTGCTCAGGTACTCGAGATAGTTTGTGAGTTGACATTGAAATGGTGATCTTTCATACTTTGGAAGGCTTCATTTATAGTCCTTATTTCATATGTCTTTGACCCTGTTTAGACTTTGTTTTGGCTAGTGTTGGGGGTATTTCCCGATATTTTGTTAATTTCAATTTTGCAGAGGCTTTGTTGGACTACTGTGGACTTGGATGGTTGTTTGGTGATGGACGATTGTCCGGTTACCAGTAGTTGGTATAGACTTATCATGAATCGTTATTAGTTTTATTCTATGCTATCTTGTTATATGTTCAGAATTTATCCGACATTTGTGGCTGTTGTGCTGGTTAGGCTAGATAAAGAGGTAATCTCTGGTCCACGTGGGACTTGAGATACCCATCACGGCTAAGCCCTAATTCAAATCGTAACAAAGTTGGTATTATAGCCTAGGTTCATGGTCAATAGGGTGTCCAAAAGTCGTGTCAAGTAGAGTCTCTTTTATGGGTGTGCAGCGTGCTACACTTATAAGAGAGAGGCTATGAGACATTTAGGAATGTTTTCCTTTTTTGTTGTCTTAATTTTGGGCTATAGAGTCTAAGGTGTTGGATCCTTCTAATTTTTGTTTGTTCGTCTTTCAGGTCATGCCTCCAAGAAGATTTGATGTTTGTGGAACTCCTTATATCCCATCTAAGGACAATATGGATAGAGCTCGTCTGAATTCTGAGGTCCAAACCCGGTCAAGGGTCACTGCATCTGACTGTCCTCATAGAATCCCTCCTATCCCTACTGATCCTACTTCTGAGGGCGACACTCATACTCAGTAACGATGAGTTTTGTCACTCCATTAATCTACTGACTCAGTTGGTGACGTCTCTCAGTCACAACAGTCGAGTTATGTTGGTGTTGCTATGGGTTCGTTTGAGGCCACTAGAGTTCGCCAATTTATGAGGTTGCATCCTCTGGTGTTTACTGGTACAAAGGTTGAGGAGGATCCTCAAAGTTTCATTAATAACATAGAGAAGACCTTTCGAGTTACGGATGCTTCAGAGGTTGAAGATGTAGAGTTTGCTGCCTACCAACTAAAAGATGTGGTGTACCAGTGGTATGAAGAGTGGGAACAGTTGAGAGGTGAAGACATCGATTCTACCTTATGGGATGATTACTCTAGTGCGTTTCTAGATTGCTTCTTTCCTCAAGAGTTGAGGGAGGCAAAAGCAGAGGAATTTGTTAACTTGAAACTAGGAAGAATGACAGTCAATGAATATGCTTTGAAATTCCATCAGTTGTCCCGGTATGCTCCTGAGCTGGTATATAAAATGCGGGCCCGGATGATAAAGTTTACTTCAGGATAGTCCCGTGAGTTGATTCTTAAGAGTAAGGCTTCCTTATTGAACAAGGACATAGACATCTCCAAATTGGTCGTGTATATGCAATAGGTCGAAGAAGAGAAAAAAAAGTAAGATGAGATTGGTGAGAGGCAGAGTAAGAAATTTTGGTATTTAAAATAGGGTAGAGGCAAACAACAAAGTAGAAAATAGCCCAAGAAGAAGAGTTGGGGGAGTCCTAACTCCTACTCGAAGGCTAGTGCTCCCTACCCAAAGCCATCTGGTGATCGATATTTTCAAGATGGTGATGCTTTCTACAAATTTTGTGGTCAGTACCACCATGGTTAGTGCGAGAAGGGAAGGAACCAATATTTTATGTGTGGTCAGATTGGGCATATGAAGCGCGATTGTCCCTCTTGAGTTGTTTCTGGGGAAAATAAGGTTTCTATTGCATCTTCTTCAGCTCCTGCACCAAAAGGTGCCACTTCTTGATTCGGTACTGGTCAAAACCATCTTCATGCTCTCACTACTCGCCAGGAGTTTGAGACATCTGCAAATGTCGTTACTGGTATGTTGAAACTCATTTTCCGTGATGTGTGTTGTTTACTTGATTCAAGGTCCACTCTCTCTTATGTGACCCCATTTGTGGCTGTGCATTTTGGTTTTGGTCCTGAGTGTCTGTCAGACCCTTTTCCTATTTCTACCCTAGTGGGAGACTCTGTGGCTATCAGAAGAGTCTATAAGGGTTGTGTGGTATCTATTGGTAATAAAGGGACTCTGGTAGACTTAATAGAGTTATACATGGTTGATTTTGATGTCCTTTTGGGAATGGACTGGTTGGACTCGTGCTATGCTTCTTTAAATGGTCAGACCCGTAAGGTCATGTTTAAATTCCCTAATGAGCCAATTGTTGAATGGGAGGGAAGTTCTCTAGTGCCTAAGGGGAGGTTCCTTTTTTATCTTATAGCTCGGAGGTTAATCTCCAAAGGTTGTCTCTATCATTTGGTTCGGGTTAAAAACTCTATCTTGGAGGGTCCATTTTTGTATTCTATTCCAATGGTAAAAGAATTTCCTGAAGTCTTCCCTATGACACGACCCGACCCTGGGCCTTGTCATAATAGGCATCCCAAGTCCAACAAGAATTAGGGACCACTCCTTGTTACCCAACCTAACCACCTATATCCAGCCTTAGATGGGCTGAATTTCGAATATATAACAAGATAGCATTATTGTTCTCATTAAGACTCTGGGATAGGGTCACAATCGTGATTGACCCAACTGAGTCCAACCGCAACGCACCAACCACCCAAACATACCAAACCGAACTATAGACCATAAACCAAAGGAAATACCAAAACATAATATGAAAATCAATCCCAAAATGTAGTAGGATGTAACTACCAACAATATTGTCTAATGACGTCATCCTACCGGCTTATTCCAATACCAAGGCTGAAACAAATACCGATCCCACCCATACAACCCCCAGAAGTACCATAAAGACTCTATCCAAAAGAGTAAACAAATTCGGTTGGGACATGTCCCCAACCATGGCCTAAACCAATATCCAAAATAAAAGAAAAATGTTTAAAGAAATCCATAACATAAAATGATGCCTTCCAAAAGGATGGAAGCATAACCATTTAGCCTTTAGCCTTTTCAAACCATTTAAACCATGCATAAATCCTTTGTCCAGTTTAAAACATGCAGGAGTTCCATTAAAAGAAGTCAATGCAATGAACATATCTTTATAAGAATTTTATCAAACACCTTGGGGGCATAATATAACCAAAACCAATTCCAAAGACCATTAAGCCATTACATGTAATACAATTGTCCAAAACCACCATTAATGCATATAAAAGCATAATTATAACCATAGGAAACCATAACCAAGAATTCAATATCAAAATCCCCAAAAATTGTTGAGAACCATAATCATGACATAGTAAAACCGTGAAATCAATCATATAAACCATGCCTTTAGTTGCAATTACAATGAGGGAAGAGATTCATGCCTTATACCGAAGAATTGATGTAAAGAAATCACCAAGACAAGCCCCAAAATAATCCATAAGATAAAAACCTAGCCTTCTTGCGCCAAAGGCTCTTGAGAGAATTACAGAGTATTTTGGAATATTTTCTAAGTGTTAATGAAAAGAAGAATAGGGTAAATAACCTCCTAAGTGTATTAGAAGTTGTGGATCCTAGTCAGGGTAAGTAAGGAAATGTCTAGAATACCCCCACTTAAATTCCTTAAAAACCCATCACAGGGATACGATAGACCCATACGAGTCGTACCCTCCTATACTATCGGTATCCACCACTCGTATCCAAGCCTCAACTCTTGGATCAAACACCGTCTAGTATATGACTCATCCAACCAAGTCATAACCACAACATACAATCCGTACCCATAACTCATATCCTTGGCATAATAAAATACCAGAAGGATCAAATACTGCGCACCATACGAGTCCCTGCTATGACTCGTACCAAACCCTTACGACTCACACCTCTAAGTTGTACCTATTCTAGTGACCAAAACCATCCTACCAACTAAAACTGGTCAGCATACGATAGGACCATACAACCTGTACCCCACCATATGAGTCCCTACTACGACTCGTACCAAACCCTTACGAATCATACCTCTAAGTCGTACCCATTCTAGTGACCAAAACCATCCCACCAACTAAAATTGACAGTATACAATAGGACCATACAACCTGTACCCCAGCATACAGCTTGTACCCATGAGTCGTATTGGGTCCGAAGAACGGATTTCCAGGAAATTTTCTAAGGGTCAAAACCCAGGATATTTCAGTCTCCTCTCAGACTAACCTTAGTTCCTAACCCTTTCTTAATAAATTACCAGAATTAAGACATAAACTGCGTACCACGATCAGAGATAATTGAAAAAATTACCCCATGCAGCTTCACGACCTCCGAAAGATACACCCGTGCATAATCCTCTGCCAAAAAGATAGTCTGCAATGGTAATAAATGCACAGACTTGGTCATCCTATCCACGATGACCCAAATTGAATCATACTAATTTCGAGATCGAGGAAGACCGATAATAAAGTCTATAGTGATCACTTCCCATTTCCATTGAAGCAAATTAATTTCTTGATACAACCCTCCTGGCCCCATGTGCTCAACCTTAACCTGTTGACACACCATGCACTTGGCCACATAATTAGCCACATCCCTCTTCATGTCATTCGGCCAGTATATCTCTTTGATATCATGATACATCTTAGTTGAGCTAGGATGAACAACATAGCATGACTTATGCACCTTAGCCAAAACCCTTTGTCGTAGCCCGTCGACATCAGGAACACACAACCTTTCTTGGTACCGTAAAGTACCATCAGCACTGAACTCCAACACCATTATCTTTTGTCCACCAACATTACCCTTGATTTTCGTCGAAACAGGATCTAGCACTTTTTTCTTTTTAATCTCTGCACCAAGAGATGACCGAACCACTTCCTGCACTATCATACCACCATCCTTAGAGTCCAAGAAACAAACTCTAAATTAGCCAAATGTTGAGTATTCTTCACCAATTCCTACTTTTCTTCTTCTACGTGAGCCAAACTCCTCATGGATAACCTGCTAAGAGCATCAATAACCATATTAGCCTTACCTGGCCTTGAGAAGCTCAAGTCACCTTCTCTGCCTGAGATTAAGCTCTTTCTGAGTGAACACGTACTGAAGACTCTTGTGATCAGAAAAGATATCTATGTGAACACCATACAAATAATGCCGCCATATTTTTAAAGAAAACACAACCACCAACAACTCCAAATCATGAGTAGGATAATTCCTCTCATATACCTTCAACTGCCTGGAAGCATATGCAATCTCCTTTCCATACTACATCAAAACACAACCTAGCCCTACCCGAGATGCATCACAATATACCATAAACCTCTCATTACCTTCCGACAATGTTAGGATTGGAGCCAAAGTCATCTTATCCTTCAAATTCTCAAAAATCCATTCACAAGCATCCAACTAAAAAAACTCCTTCTTCTGAGTTAACTTAGTCAAAGGAGCAGCTAGCGAAGAAACGCTTTCTATAAACCGCCTATAATACCAAGCTAAACCCAAGAGACTCTGAATATCGGATGGAGTCATGGGCCTAAGCCACTTCTTCACCACAACAACCTTCTGTGGATCCACCATGATCCCTTCACTAGAAATAATATGGCCCAAGAAAGTCACAATGTTCAACCAAAACTCACACTTAGAGAATTTGGCATACAACTGTTATTCTTTAAAGGTTTGCAACACCACACATAGGTGATTAGCATAATCTACCTCACTCTTCAAATAAACCAGAATGTCATCAATAAACATAAAGATGAAGAGATCTAAATACTTCCTAAACACCCAGTTCATCAATTCCATAAATGTTGTCAGAGCATTAGGCAACCCAAACGACATCACCAAGAACTCAAAATGCCAATACTGAGTACAAAAAGCCATTTTAGGGATATCCACCCCTCTAATCTTAAGCTGATGGTACCCAGACCATAGATTTATTTTAGAGAAGAACTTGACACCCTGTAACTGGTCAAACAAATCATCTATCAGGGTAAGAGGATACTTATTCTTGACAGTCACCTTGTTCAACTGCCTGTAGTCAATGCACATTCGAAGGGAACCATCTTTCTTGCACACAAACAACACTGATGCATCTCATGGAGAAAGACTAGGATGAATAATCCCCTTATCCAGAAGATCCTTAAGTTGCCCCTTAAGTTTTCTCAACTTAATTGAAGCCATTTTATTCGAAGGAACAGAAATTGGATGAGTGTCCAAAAGCAAATCAATACCAAACACTATTTCCTTATCCGTAGAAACACCCAAAAAATCATTCGGAAAGACCTATGTAAACTCATTAACCATAGGGACCAAAGACAAAAAAAGACCTTTCGAGTTAGAATCTTTAACCCGGACCAAGTGATAAATACAACCCTTAAAGATTAACCTCCGAGCTCTAAGATAAGAAATAAACCTCCCCCTAGAAACTAAGGAACTACCTTCCTGTTCTATAATTTGTTCACTAGGAAACTTAAAGATAACCCTACATGTTCGATAATCCACAGATGCATAACAAGAATACAACCAATCCATACCTAGAATTACATCAAAATCTATTATATCCAACTCAAACAAATCCACCAAGGTATGCTTGCCACCAACAACTACCACACACACCCTATAGACTCTTTTAGCAATAATCAAATCACCTATCGGGGTAGAAATAGAAAAAGAATCCGATATAAATTTCATACCAAAACCAAAAGTCAACCACATATGGAGTCACATAAGAAAGAGTGGACACCAAATCAAGCAAACAATATACGTCATGAGAGAAAAGTTGTAACGGACCAGTAATGACATCAGGTGATTCCTGAGATTCTTATTAGGACTCCAAAACATTTAACCTGTTCCAACCAACACTAGAACTAGGATTAGTAATAGAAGCAAATGATACCCCACCAGGTGTAGGAGTAAAAAATAAAGCCACAGGAATCTTATTTGCCCTTGTAGCAACCTTATTGACTGGATAATCCCTGAGCTGATTGCCCACCTGACCACACTTGAAGCACTTGTACCTTTGTTCCTCATAAATAACCTCGATAAGGAAGACCAAAGAATAGACAAGGAGGACACGAAGAAACTATCTGACCTTCGTTCGCTTAAGATTGGGCAACTTGTGCCCAAAAATTGTCACCACCTTGATGGCGCGTGTCTCCCGACTGATAAAGAGCACTAGCAGAAAAAGAGCTCGAACACCCCCACTTATTTTTCTACCACTTGCCACTATCCCTACCACCCTAAGACTAAGCACCTCCCTGATTAGAAAACCTGTTCCTCTTTCCCTGCCTATCCCCAAACTCTACCTACGTTTTCTTCTTATCCTCAACCTGCTACATATGAATAGTCAACCTTAAAATATCCATATCTTTAATTATCAAGGCAATCTTTCTCTCTTGAATCAAATCTGTATTCAACCCATAAGCGAAGTTCCTTATTCTCGACCACAAATTATCCTCTACATCAGGAGCATACCCTGATAGCTGATGGAACTTCAAAGTATATTACTTTACAGATATCATCCCCTACCTGAGGTTCACAAACTCCTCTATCTTTGCTTCTCTCAAATCTTAAGGAAAGAACCGATCCAAGAAGGTATTAGAAAAGGCTTCCTACAACCCTTCTTCTTTAATATCACCTTTATACCTATCTCACTCCTCATACCATAAATAAGCAATATCCTTGAGCTGATAAGCTGTAAAGTTAACCCCCTCTACATTAATAGCCTGCATCACTTGAAAGATATTTTGTATCTCATCTAAGAAGCCCTATGGATCTTTCTCCACCTTCACCCCATTAAAAGTTGTAGGACCCATCTTTATAAATTGACCAACCCTTGTGGCCTCAGCAAACAAAGCACTAGTCACACCCCGCTCAACCTGAGCAACAACCAATTAGGCAAAAACATGAATATACTGACGAAATTCTATGTTCGTCATATTCCCCTGAGGGACCTGAGAAGAACTAGCTGAAATTAGAGGAACTCCAGAACCATCAGGAATAGGTTCATGATATTAAAGATTTACTCCAGATGTCGGACGCACCCCTTCAAAATTATCTCCAGATAGGATGAAAGAATTTCCTTGTGTTCCATATCTAGGAGGCATGATCTGAAAGGTATAGAAATAAGAATTAGAGAAGATTCCAGGATTGAAAACTCAAACTTGAAGATAGAATACCAAGAAAGTGAAACATTTCTAAATGTCTTGCAGCCTCTCTTTTATAAGTGTGGCACACTTCACATCCCTTAAAGATACTACTCGACATGACTTTATGGACTTTCTAGTTGACCATGAACCTAGGATTTAATACTAACTTGACATGACCCGACCCTGGGCCTTGTCGTAATGGGCATCCTAAGTCCAACCAGGATCGGGGACCACCCCCTATTACCCAACTTAACCACCTATATCCAACCTTAGATGGGTTGAATTTTAAATATATAACAAGATAGTGATCGACCCAATCGAGTACAACCTCATCGTACCAACCGCCCAACCATACCAAACCAAACCATAGATCATAAGCCTAATGGAATACCAAAACATAATATGAAAATCAATCCCAAAATATAGTAGGATGGAACAACCAACAATATTATCTAATGACGTTAGCCCAGTAACTTATTCCAATTCCAAGGCTGACACCAATACCGATCCTGCCCATACCAACCCCCAGAAATACCATAAAGCCTCTATCCAAAAGATTAAATAAATTCAGTTGGGACATGCCCCCAACTATGGCCAAAACCAATATCCAAAATAAAAGAAAAATGTCTAAAGAAATCCATAACATGAAATGATGCCTTTCAAAAGGATGAAAACTCATCACTTTAGTCCAAATGCTAAAACTAAATCCACGAGCTAAACAGGAGTAGAATGGCCGATTCTTGCATAGCGTGGGTATACAACCACCAATAGATGGGGTTAGCAAGTGATTGTTAGCATGAACAAGTAAAACCATCCATAATGCATACAACCATAAATATATAAGTGCCGCAAAAGGGGACCAGGTTTAGCATTCACTTAAAATCATTACCTGGGCTGTGCAGCTTTGCCTTCCTAACCACCCACGGGCCATATGGGTTCAGCTCCCCCTAATAAAAAGGCCTCAGTGCCTGTAGCCATACGGCCAAGGAATATCCCATGGGATGACTAGTACATCCCCCAATATAAAATGTGACACACGCACATGGTTATCAAAACCCCTCATATCTGTAAATATGAGTTTTTTATTTTGGTCTCCCCGGGACAGCCACCTTTCATGGCTTAGCTATATACCCCGCCATTAATGCCCAATTAAAAGCATGTCCAAACAATCCATTTACCATTTATTAACCAAGGCTAATATTGGTGGTATCATCATACCACCTCTTACTTATAAGTAATATCCATAGCCAAAATATTTAGGTTAAGGAGACCTTAGATGCCCTTCCATATACTATATTAAATCCACTTGAAAGACTTCCATGTCTTTCACAAGCATAATAATTTAGACTTTAGCCTTTCCAAACTATTTAAACCATGCATAAATCCTTTATCCAGTTTAAAATATGAAAGAGTTCCATTAAAAGAAGTCAATGCAATGAACATATCTTTATAAGCATTTTATAAACACTTTGGGGGAATAATATAACCAAATAGTTCCAAAGACCATTAAGCCATTACTATCCAATCCAACTGTCCAAAACCACCATTAATGCATATAAAAGCATAATTAAAACCATAAGAGACCATAACCAAGCATTCAATATCAAAACCCCCAATAATAGTTGAAAACCATAATCATGAAATAGTAAATTCACAAAATCAATCATATAAACCATGCCTTTAGTTAAAACTATAATAAGGGATGGGAATCATGCCTTATACCAAAGAACTGATAGAAAGAAATCACCAAGACAAGCCCCAAAGTAATCCGTAAGATGAAACCCTAACATTCTTGCCCTAAAAGCTTTTGAGAGAATTATGGAGTATTTTGGAATAGTTTCTAAGTGTTAATGAATGGAATAATAGGATAAATAACCTCCTAAGTGTATTAGGAGTTGTGGGTTCTAGTTAGGGTAAGTAGGGAAATATCCAGAATACCTTCATTTAAATCTCTTAAAAACCCATCACAAGGATACGACTCGCCCATACGAGTCGTTCCCTCCTGTACGATAGGTATCCACTACTTGTATCCAAGCCTCAACCCATCCTTGAATCAAACATTGTACAGTATATGACTCATCCAATCAAGTCGTAACCACAGCATACGATCCTTACCCATAAATTGTATCCCTGGCAGAATAAAATACCAAGAGGATCAAACACTGCCCGCCATACGAGTCCCTGCTACGAATCGTACCAAACCCTTATGACTCACACTTCTAAGTCGTACCTATTCTACTGACCAAAGCCATCCCACCAACTAAAATTGGTTAGTATACAATATGACCATACCACACATACCCCAATATACAAATCATATCTATGAGTCCTATTGGGTTCAAAGAATGGATTTTCAAGAAATTTTTAAGGGCCAAAACCCAGGATATTTCACCCTGTTAATCTACCTATTGTCCCTCCCAATAGGGAGATTGATTTTGGTATTAATCTCATTTCAAGCACTTATTCTATTTCTATGCCTCCATATAGAATGGCTCTAGCTTAGTTAAAGAAACTTAAGGAGCAGCTGAAAGACCTCTTAGACAAGGGTTTCATTTATTCTAATGTGTCCCTCATGGGGTACACCTATCTTTTTTCTGAGTAAGAAGGATGGTTTCCTTCGTATGTGAATTTATTACCGATAATTGAACAAGGTGATAGTAAAGAACAAATATCCACTTTTAAGAATTGATGATCTTTTTCATCAATTTCAGGTGCAAAATTCTTCTTTAAGATAGATCTTCAATTCGAGTATCATCACCTAAAGATTAGGGATGGGGATATCCCTAAGATAGCTTTACGTACTTGGTATGAGCATTTTGAGTTCTTGGTGATGTCGTTTCAATTGACTAATGACCCTACGATATTCATGGACTTGATGCATATGTTATTTTATCAATTTCTAGATTTGTTCGTGATTTTCTTCAATAATGATATTTTGGTATACTCCAAGAGTAAGGAGAATTATGTCGATCACCTCCGCCTGGTGTTGCAGACCTTGAAAGATCAATAAATGTATACTAAGTTTTCTAAATATGAGTTCTGGTTAAATAGTGTAACTTATCTGGGTCATTTGTGTCTAGTAAGGGGATCATGGTAAATCCTCAGAAGGTTGTTATGGTTAAAAAGTGGCCTAGACCCATGACTCCAACCGATATTTGGAGCTTCTTGGGTTTAGGCGGTTATTATAGGAGGTTCGTAGAAAGTTTTTTCTGTTGCTACTTCATTCACCAAGTTGACTCAAAAGAAGGTGAAGTTCTTATGGCCTGATACATGTGAGGTTAGTTTTGAGAAGCTAAAATTTAAGTTGACTTTAGCTCTAATCTTTACTCTACCTGAGGGTACCGAGGGTTTTTTCATTTATTATGATTCATCTCAGGTTGGTTTGAGTTGTGTGTTAATGCATCATGGTAAGGTTGTTGCTTATGCCTTTAGATAGTTAAAGGTTCATGAGAAAAATTATCCGACTTATGACTTAGAGCTTTTGGTTGTGGTGTTCATACTAAAAATTTAGCGTAAGTGTTCACTTAGAAAGAGCTTAATGTCAAGCAAATAAGGTGTCTTAAGTTGCTGAAGGACTATGATATGAGTCCACTACCATCTAGATAAAGCTAATGTGGTTACCGATACTCTTAGCAGGTTATCTAAAGGTAGTTTATCGCATGTGGATAAGGATAAGCAGGATTTGGTGAAGGATTTGACCATTTGGCTAACCTTGGAGTTTGTCTCTTATTCTCTGAGGATGGTGGTGTGTTTGTGCAATAGGTAGTGCAATCATCTCTTGGTTCTGAAATAAAAAAGAAATTGGTATTAGACCCTTTCTTGATGAAAATTAAGGATGATATAGGTAAGCAGAAGGTGATGGCCTTCAATATCGGCGGTGATGGTATCTTAATATAATAAAAGAGGTTATATGTTCTCAACGTGGATGGATTGCGAGTCATGTTCTTAGCCAAGGCCAATGATTCACAGTATATGGTTTATCCGTATTCAATATATGTTTTAGTGGAATAATATGAAGTGGGATATAACCAACTTTGTGGCTAAGTGTATGGTGTGTCGGCAAGTAAAGGTGGAGTAAATGAGGCCTCGTGGGCTACTTCAAGAAATTGAATAACTGATGTGGGAGTGGGAGATCATTAATATAGATTTTTTTATTGGCCTTCTACGGTTATGGAATTAGTGTGACTCTATTTGGGTCATCGTGGATTGGTTGACTAAGTCGGCTCACTTCTTTTCAGTAATGACAAATTATTATGTCAAGGACTATGCGAAGTTGTTCCTTCAGAAGTTATAAATTTGTATGGTGAACCTATCTCGATTATTTTGAATCGTGGTACTCATTTCTCATCACATTTTTGGTACTCTTTTCAGCATGGTTTGGTGACAAAAGTGAGCCTTAGTATAGCTTTCCACTCGGAGTTAGATGGGTATGTAGAAAGAACTATTTAAACTCTGGAAGATATGCTACGAGCCTGTGTAATTGACTTTGATGGTAGTTGGTTTAGCCATTTACCTCTCATTGAATTTGACTATAACAATAGTTACCATTCTAGCATTGGTATGACCCCTTTTGAGGCATTGTATGATAGGATGTGTCGATCTCCTATTGGGTGGCTCTAGGTTGGTGAAGCAAAAATATTTGGCCCAAATTTGTTCACCAACCTATGGAGAAGGTGAAGGTGATTCGGGATAGGCTTAGGACCATCCAAAGTTTCCAAAAGTCCTATGCGGATGTAAGGCGAAGAGACTTAGAGTTTGAGATTGGAGATTGGGTGTTCTTGAAGGTATCTCCTATGAAGGGAGTAATACAGTTTGGAAAGAAAAAAAAGCTCATTCCCCAATATGTCGGTTTGTACTTAGTTTTTAAAAAGGTTGGTAATGTTGCATATGAGTTAGATTTGCCTTCTAGCATGAGTTCCATTCATCTAATATTCCATGTGTCCATGTTGCAAAAATGCATGGGTGATACTTCATTGGTGGTTCCCTTGGAGAACATTGGTATTTCAGATTCTTTGTCCTATAAGGAGGTCTTTGTGAGGATCTTACATCAGTAAGTTTATCGATTGCAGATGAATGACATGGCTTCAGTAAAGGTTCTATGGCAGAACCAAAAGTCCGAGAGGAATTAACTTGGAAAGTTTGGGATGACATGAAGTCTAAGTATCCATTCCCATTCCCTATTTGGAAATTCAGGCTTGAGATATGTGTTGTTCTTAATATCTTTATTTTTTGTCTTTGTTAAAGAAAAAATTAATTTCCATGGCATCTTTATTTCTAACTTAGTTAAAGGTAAGAGTAGTGGTATATGAAGTCCAATCGTGTTTGTGTTGTCTTGTCGCATCATTCGAGGATGAATGATCCTAAAGGGGAAGACTAAAATGCCCCAGGCTTTGGCCTTTGAAATTTCCTTGATCCTTGAGCTCACTGTCCTATTGATGACTCACTATATAAGTCGTATGGTGTGGTTATGGGTCTAGGGACCCAAGTCATAACCAAAGTAGTGCATAAATAGCCAAGATATGTCCTGGTTATGACAAACTCCTTATGATTCATATGATCATGTGATGAGTGGTTAGGGTCCAGTCGTATGTTATCCAGTGTCTAAGCCCTTGGTGTTCTATGGTGGTCACGACTTAGACCATACGAGTCATATGGTATGGTGATGACTGTGGCAAGGAAGTCATAAGTCAGCTAGTGTGTGGTGTCCAATTTTATCTTGGTGATGACTCAATGGTAAAAGTTGTATGTTGTGTTAACAACTCAATGGCTTGACTCGTAACTACCTGTGATTTTTTTTACAGCTTTAAGTTGGGGGTGCTTTGGATATTTCCCACCTCAAGCTCTTAAGACCTCATTTCTTATAACACTTTTTGGTTATCCATTACGCACCTTAGAAGTTCAAACACTCTCTAAACTCTCTCTAAAACTTCTCAAGAAAGATTGGGCTAGGGTTTCATCAAAGTGGTCATCTAAAGGCTTAAAGATTAAATTCTCTCCATGGATCTTCATAAATCAGGCATGTGACTCATCCCTCATTGTTAGTTTACCAAAAGCATATGTTTTAAGCTGTGTACATGAGTCACTAATGGAGGTTTTGAAAACCATGGTTGAGGGTTTGAATGCATAATGTTTAGTAATGCTTTCTCATGGTTTAAATTATGATTATACATATGTTTTGATAATGGTTTTGAACATATGGGTGTGTGGGAATTGTGTTTAATAAATGGGTCATGTTTAACCCTAATTTGTTGGGTTTTGGCTTTTATAATGGTATGCCCTCAACTTGTTTGTGAAAATCTCAATGAAAATGATCTTGTCATGTGTTGAATGGTGTTTTGAATTAAGGCATTGGCTTACGAATGTTAATGATTGGTAAATGGTTTATGAAGGCCTTGTTGGTCATAAATTGATTTGAAATACTAAATGGTTTTGAGTCCCTAAATATTGAATTTAATTAAGGTCTTTGTCTAGACAATGGGTTTGTGTCCCAATTTGGTTAATAATGGTTATGGAATATTGTACGCTTGCAAGTGGGGTTGGTATCATGATACCAATGGGATGCCTTTGGTAAGTAATTAGATTAATGGTTGTGTATGTGAAATAGTTTTGATTGGGATTTGAAGTGGGATATGTAGCCGGGCCATGAAAGTAGAGTTCGAAGGACTAACACTAGAAACTGCGCTAGCCGATGTGGGTGTCTGTATGACCGAGAGGCTCAAGTACCCCAAATGAATATATAAATAGGAGGTTTGAGTCCCCCATATTTTATACATTGGTGCCTAAGTCACCTTGATTATGCTGGGAGGTTCGATTCCCCTATAATGGTATATATGGATATGGATATTCTCTAGTTCGTACGGCTAGATGCACTGAGGCCCTTCCAGCTAGGGAAGAGATGGGCCCATATAGACCGTGGGTGACTTGTTATATGATGGTTATTCTACACACCCAAGGTTAAGCTTTTTAAAATTCATGCTAAGCCTTGTTGCCTACCCCATCATATGGTATTATATACATATATGTATTGCATGTGATATTATGCTTTGGATGTTGCATAGGTTTTGAACTGTTATGATGGCATTATTTTTTTCCTCTATCCCTGAGTTACATGCTAGTGCTATAACCGCTAACCATCACCAGATATTGTATCCCCACCCGATGCAGGCACCAAAACTTCTTCTACTCTTCCTACATAGTGATCAGATACTCAAGATAGTTCATGAGTTGACATTGAAGTGGTGAGCTTTCATACTTAGGGAGGTTTTATTTCATGGCCCTTATTTCCTATGTCTTAGATATTTCTTAAACTTTGTTTAGGCTACTGTCGAGGGCCTGTCCCTATATTTTCTTAATTTTAGTTTTGTAGAGGCTTTGTTGGACCACTGTGGACTTGGGTGGTTTGGTTGGTTGTTTGGTAACGGACGGTTGTTTGGTTGCCAGTAGTAGGTATAGACTTATCATGAATTATTACTAGTTTTATTCTATGCTATCTCATTATACGTTTGGAATTCATCTGACACTTGTGGTTTTTGTGCTCGTTAGGCTAGATGAAGGGGTGATCTCCGGTCCATGTGGGACTTGAGATACCCACCACGATTAGAACCTGGTTTAGGTCATGACAATGGCGTTGCTTAGCGAGGCACTTCGGACCAGAGGGACTAGCATTGAGACTCTAGGATTCATTGACATGGGTGATACCCCTATTAAGATGACACAATCCAGGCCTCAGGCTTCAGATTCAATAAGTACTTACCGTATACCGATACCACCATCTGCGGCCAGACCATTCACTTTCCGAATCGGCCCCAGATGATTATGCTTTAGTTCCACAGTCATTCTTGGTTGAGGTGAAGAACAGGTTGGGTACGGTAGAGGCAAAGGTGAAGCTTATCAAGAAAGAGGTTAAGACATGGGCGTAAAAGTAGATTAGAGATAAGGTGAGGGTCCTGTAGAGCCAGTTTAACAAGTTGGAGAGGTGGATTAGCAAAAAATTGGAAGATGTTCAGTCCCCAAATATACAAGGGATATATGACAAGTTGGTCTCCCTCCAAGATGATATTGAGGACATGCATGCCAGACTATTCCCCTTGATGTCGATTATTGAAGAGATTGCTGAGAATGAGGTGTTCAACATATGGGGTGTTAGAGGGTCAACCCCCGCCGCTAATGTTGATGATGCTGAGAGAAGAAGGAGGAGAAAGAAAATAATGAGAATTGAGAAGGAAAAGATTGAGACTGCAAAAGCGGCCAGTGTCCATGATGAGTTTGACCCGCAGACGCGGGTCCATAAGATGGCGGTAGGAGCTGGTAGTTTCTGTGTTGCTGATGCTGCAGATTTAAGCAGTAGCACCGCTCCTTCGCCAGATCTACCATTGAGCACACTAACCATAGTTAATGCCACTATTAATGCGAGCGTCTCAGCCACTGTCGGGGGACTCTACTGATGAGAGCTGGGCCTATTTTGAGGCCCCCGAGCTAATACTGCATGAGTCGGTGCCTTGAGTGCCCAGGTATGTCTCCTTTCTTGTTTTTACTTTATAGATGTACTAGGGACAGTGCACATGATTTCAGTTGGAGGTGGGGGTGTACCACATAGCTGTCGTGGGTTTTTATTGCGGTGATTTTTTTCCCATCGGTTGCGGTTTGAATGAGAAACCAGCATGTCTAGAATAAAAATGTATTGTGATGTGTTTTTCTTTGTATGATTATGCCAAAATGTTCATGAAAATTGATACACCTCCTAAAATTTGTGTTGCAACTGTGTGATATATGTATGCGTATGACTGCTACAAATCTGATATGGCATTAGGATTAGGAGCTTCATAACTGTGTCGAGTAATTGCATGAACCAAATAGATAAAAACTTGTAATGTGACCCTGTACCATGAGTGTGTGAGGCGTTACCTATTTTTCAGTGTGTGTGAATCCAAAATTTGCCCAATTAGTCTTTCCTAGGTTGTAGGATAGTCAGTTAGGAAAAGATCATATGCTATTTTTGAAATTATTCCACTTAGCCAAAATAACCAACAAATGCAATAAGAATCCCTTGATCCCAATTTTGAGGCTTAATAGACGTATATTTTTTTTACACCGATTCACCTTCCCATTTTTAATTGCAATGAACCTATTTTGGCCCTGGTCCTCTTTGGACATTGTGCACCTCAACTCAGGCAAATCACCTAAGTTGAGGGCGGCTATTATAGGGGTACGCAAGTACAAGTGGGTATGAAGAAAAGGTGTGAGTAGAAAAAAAGTAGGGTTGAGTGTGGTAATAAAAATGGAATAAAAGTAACCACACTCATCCTAAACGAGTAAAAAAGGAACAAAAGGGGAGAAATAAGGGCGGGATGAAAAATAAGTCGGTAAATGAGTGGACCCCAAAGAAATTGTAGTGCCGAGGAGGCGTAGTTACTAAAAATTTCCAAATATACCATACCATGCCCCAAGCCTATGTTACAAGCCAATTAAATTCCTATAGTGATCCTAAATCGACTGTCCAAAAACTAAGATAAAGAAAATAAGGGCAAACTTGTTTCATTGTGTGCACACTGTTGGAACTTCTTTGAGAGTGAGAATGTATTTTGACCATCCCTGCATTAGAGATTGGGACGTCTTTGATTGTGAGGGTACATAGGTTGCGTTGTTAGATTACCTATTTATTCGAATAGTGTAACTTGTATGTGTACATGGTTGTTTATTGCTAATGTGATACCATCACTGGATTCCCTTGTGTCAGGTGGTTGTACTTCATCGGTATACACAATTGGGTTTTGAAAAGTTAAAAATAGAATAGGGTTATATGTTTAAACCAAAATTGATAATTGACTGCCAAGGTATCTTAGGATCTTCCTGGTTAAGCATCGTATTTGTTTTGTTTTGTGTTATTTCCTGAGGACATATAAGCGTTCTAAGTTGAGGGTGTTGATATGTCGTAGTTTCATGGAATATTCAATTCTTAAAATGGTGAAAACATGCATTTACTTAGGTTGTTTAGTCGGATATGATGTGTATTTTTTATATGTTGAAGGTCAATTAAGTTGAAAGTGGTGTTAAATGGAAAAGGATGATAAATCTCTAAAAAATACAAAGTACTGATCTAACAACAAGTCGTATAGTTACCTGACAACTCATTGGCAGAGTCGTGGTGATAATAGTGAGCAATGGTTGATCTCAGGAGTTAATTCAAAGTTCCTAATGACTCATTACATGTGACTACGAGTCGTGAGGTGTCATTCCGAGCATGGATACAAAAGTTCTGAAAGCTAACTAAAGTCCCAGTGGATGCGAGTGAAGTCTCCGAGTCGTAATGACAGCCTATAATTCATAGTGAGGAGGCGTTCTGAGAACATTGGCTAAAAGTCCTGAGGATTTACAAAATATGCTCCACTGGTAGCGAATGATAACCATGAGTTGTAATGATTGACTATGACTCATGGTGATGAGTCATTCTGACAACAGACTTAAAACTCCTGAAAGTGAAAATCCATTAGAGTGATGACGACATGTAGCCTACAACTCGATATGTCACCTAATGAGTCGTGACCACTGAAGCCAAAAGAGAGCTACGACAGCAGGCAACGAGTCGTGGTCGGTCATAACAACTCATTGCCAGAGGCATGACCACTACCGATATAATTTTCCTATTCTGTTTCAATTAGGTTTTCTTTATTATTTTGGGATACTATAAATGCCCTTGGGTTATTCTTGTATTAGGTTACACATTTTGAGATTTTTTACCTAGGTGATATAAGATTGAGATGTCTTAATCTTTAATCAGCTCTATCCATCTTCTTTGTCTTAGATTTAGATCTATATAAGTTAACCCATGTTGTAGGCTAGGGCGGTCTGTGAACACCTAATTTTTCACCCCATATAGATAGTGCCTCCAAATTTGTAAAGCAAACTACACAATTGGAAATTCTAAATCATGCATGTGGTAGTTTTTATCATAAGGCTTTATTGTATTAAAGTGTAAGCAATTATGTTCTGATCATGCATTATAACAACACTTAAACTCAATCGTGAGGCATCACAATATAAAATGAAATCCTTACCCTCAATAGGCAGCGTAAAAATTAAGGCTGAGGTCAATAAAGTTTTGAGCTTTTGAAAGCTTCTCACACATGTCATCCCACACAAATGGGACTTTCTTCGGAGTAAGATGGGTCATATGTGAAGCAATTGTATTAAATTCTTTAACAAATCGATGGTACTAACTAGCCAAACCCATAAAACTCTAAATTTCTATCACATTTGTCGATTTATCCCAATTCCTATTAGCTTCAACCTTCTGCAGGCATACCACAACTTCTATCTTAGAAACCATGTGCCCCAAGAAAGATACTGAAGAAATCCAGGACTCACACTTAGAATATTTAGCATACAATTGTTTCTCCTTTAGCAACCCCAACACTGTACGCAAATGAGTTTCATGCTCTTCTTCACTTTTTGAGTACACCAATATATCATCCATAAATACAATAACAAATAAATCTAGAAATGATTTAAAAACTTCATTCATCAGGCTCTTGAAAGAAGATGGGTCATTAGTAAAAATGAAAGATATAACTAAGAACTCATAGTGCCCATAAGGAGTTTGGAATGCAATCTTTGTGATATACTCCTCCCTAATCTTGAGTTGATGGTAATCCGACCTCAAGGCAATTTTGGAGAATATGGTGACCCCTTGCAACTGATCAAATAACCACCCATCTTAGGCAAGGGATATTTATTGTGGATAGTTACTTTATTCAACTAATGCTTGTTTATGCACATCCTCATACTACCATTCTTCTTTTTCACAAAAAAAACTACCACACCCCAAGGATAAACACTCGGGCAAATAAAACCCTTTTCTAATAACTCATATAGTTGAGTCTTAAACTCTCTCAACTCTTCCGGTGCCATATGGTAAGGAGGGATAAACATAAGATGAGTCCCTAACTATAAATCTACTCGATCTGGGGTCATACCAGGAGATCATTCAGAAATACTTCCAAGAACTCATATACCACTGATACTGATGTTATAGAAGGAAGTGCAATTTGCTAAGCCCAAAAATGCCCTATATATTCTTTTTACCAAATTTAGAGCACAAATTGTTGAAATAACCCTCACAGGATTAGGCTTAAAAGTACCCTTTCACTCTAACTTCTCCATCTTGGGCATTACTATAGTAACGATATTTGTATAACAATCAAGGATTTCATGATAAAAAGACAACTAGTTCATCCCCAATATAACATCAAACTCTTTCAAATAGAATATATAGGTTTTCTAGGCCCTACAAACATCACAGGACACGTATGGTACACCTGATCAACACATACAAACAACCCAACTTACGCTAACACATAGATATGAGTATCAAGATATTCATAATCTAGGTTCCAACCTATTATAAATTTCATAAACACATAAGATAAAATAGAATCGAGATCGACCAATACAGGATCCATATAATCACAGATAATAATAGTACTTGTAATCACAGTATCAGAAGTTTCTACTCCAGAACGAGTTAGAACAGCATAAAGATGAGCCTTATCACCACCCCGACCACCACCTCAACTAGCCTGAGAACTTTTCCTACTAAACTATCCTCCACCTCTATTGGCTTAGTTTCCACCCTTAGCTTAGCCACCACGCCCACCCTGTGGAAGTCTCCTATTATTTTCTCCACCACCATGACCCACCAAAACTAGAGTAGTATAAATTGATTATTGAATCAACTGATATACAGATAAAAAATTAGGATAATACCTTTTGATGTGACCCAAACCTCCACATTTATGGAACCTTATGCCTCAAGAAGGATTTTGAATTACTAAGCATGGATGTATGTAGTTATTGGTCTGAGAAGGCTAATAAATGACCTTGGATGGGCTCCGTGCAGATACTGGTATAGCTGAACAGTAAGGATTAGAAGAATAATGACCCTTTGAGAAAGTACCATTTAATTGGTCTGAGGTCTGTACCTTCTTCTCTTCCACCTTTACTTCTCTTTTTTTTTTCAAGTGCCTCAGCCTTCTTGACAAATTCAACTAACTCCTGAAAGGAATGCCTAAATACAACCATAAAAAAGGTAGCCAACTAAATTCCAGAGTTCAAACCTTTTACAAAGTATCTAATCTTCTCCCTCTCTGAGGTAATCAGTTGTAGTTCATAATGAGACAAGGCATGAAACTTGTCCTCATAGACTTCCACAAATATATTACCCTACTCTAATCTTAAAAACTCATCCTTTGTTGATTATGATAAGTGTAGAAAACATATTTCTCAAGGAACACATTCTAAAATTAATCCTAAGTAAGTGGAGGTAAAGCAAACCTGGACTCTACAAATGACCTCACCATTACTTGGCTTCGGCCTGCAATTAAAAATAAAAATCTTTCCACAATACCTCCTAATAATACCCATATTATGCAGACATTCATGATAATCTATCAAGAACTTAAATGTATCCTCAAAGCTTGTACCTTGGAATACCGAAGGTTTCATTTACATAAAATTTTAGAATAGCCCATGTTCATCATCAATCATCACCAATCTAAGTACCCGTTGGGGATACATTCCTGATTTGGAGCCTGGCTCCATCCTTAGTGCTACAATAGTGGCATATTACAAGGCTATAGCCAAAACTGTCAAAATAATTGTATTTTATCCAGTACTAGACAAGCTATCCAAGAATACCAACACTTCTTGAATCACCTGTGCAGAAAAGGACATCGGGGCTACACTATTTAGTATTGGCACCATATTCTCTATGGGGACCATCTTCTCTTCCTCAACTATTTCCTGTTTATTTTGAGCATGGATTGGGGCTTGTTGTCCAGGGGATAGTGATCTCTATCACCATATTCTCTAATGCGCGTCTTTCTCCCCGTCTAGCACTCGCCCCTAGCTCAAGGTCTGCCTCGAGATGCAGATATTGTTACTACTATTGTTGCTCTAGTAGAACAAGTATTTACTATCTGTGAACAAGAAGTAAAAGATCAGATACCAATTTAGATTGCTAGATACCAATTAGAATTAAGTCATATCACAAAATAAAAAAGGAAATAAAGTAATTCCTAAAGTTCGATTGCCCCCCAAAGAAAAATACAAATGTCTCTAAATTGGCCAGCATGACTCTACTAGACTAGTTCTTGTATGATGAGATCTATGAACCCAGTGGTCTAATACTATCTCTATCACGACCTAACCGGTCATGATTGACACCCACCCTAACCTAAGGCGGGGAGAACCGTGTTAATCTCACCCTTACCAAATCAAGTGTTACTCTTATGTTTATTTCATATTAATTCTTGATTTTAAGCAAGTGCCAAAACAAAGTGTATACGACAAAATAAAACACCAGTCAAACCAACATTAATATTCAAAACCAATAGAGTGTGAAAACCTCTATTTATTACAAACCTGGGCCTGAAGTCACCGTACAAGATCATTTAACAATAAAATAAGTATGAAAAAACTAAAATATCCAAAAACATAAGTAATAAGGAATCATCTTAGTCCCAAAACAAGGTTCTCGACATCAATAGAAAGATCTGATAATTGTCCAGTCATGTTGCTCACACTCAAAATTAAGTCTAAACTGCTAACTATATTGAGGTCGCATGTCAGCCTTTAGAAGATGTTCTGCACTCAACAAAAGAAGAGTATATGTAGCATCAGTACATCAACAAGTACTGGTAAGTATCATAAGCCTACTAACTCAAAAATGTACAAGTGCAAGCTAGACAAGTATAAAAACAATAATAATAAAACTCATAGTGTAATACCCCTTACAATTTTGATCATTTTATTTTTGATCCTTCCATATGTGTAATGTTAACTTTTGACTTGAATTATGTTTAGGGATGGTAAAAGGGTATTTTGGAAAAGTTTTAGATTTTTTGAAGGGTTTTAGGGTTATTTTGGGACATCGAGGTAGTGAGGGTTCGCGATAAGATCGTGTCACAGATGTTAACCTCCGCAATATCAGCGTGGCATGAAGGCTAGAATCCACAATATTAGTGTGCCATGCTACTATTTTAACTTTGTCCAGTTTTTAGTTTTTTCACTTTGAGTGAGGGGCTTTTGGTCTTTTTACTCCTTGTATGATCTTTAAACATAAAATAAACCTATTTTCTTCAGTTTTTAAAGATCAAAATCATTCATTCTCTATTAAAACACTAAACCCAAAAATACTCAAGGTTTTTCAAGAAATTACTACTCTGTGTCCAAACTTCGAATTGACTTCAATTTTTTGTGAATTTCAGGCATGTTTCTCTTCTCTAAACTTAAATTTACATTGTGGCTCTAATTGAATGGATTTTCATGTGATTTAAATTATAGGTTTTGAAATTGAGATGAGGAGTTTGGTTGTTGATAATTGAATTACTTATCCCATATTTTAAATTGATTATTCATGCTTTAAATTGAGGATTTTGAGACTGAATTGGTACATTGTTTAAATAATTGGAATGGGGGACATGGGTTTCCCCTTAGATGAATTTTGGCTTGGAATTGGCATTAACCTTAATCCACTTTATAATCTTGATTTTTAATGTGGAAATTGCATGGTTTAACTTGTTTTGAACCCAATGCATTGCATTAAAGGATAAATGGACATAAAAATTAGATTTGGATGGCCTTGGTGGCTATGGTTTGGATTTTTAATGGAACTTGGAGCCAATGTGGATATGTTGATTGGTTTGGCATATTTAGTTTAGCTTGCACGTACATTGGCATGAAGATACCAAGCGAGAAATGACTTAATCAATGACTCCTGGGTTAATGGATTGGTTTATGTGCAAATTATTTTAATTTGGGCTTAAAAAGAATCGTGTAGTTCACCGTGAAGGTGTAAGGCCGAGGAGATGGACACTGGAAACCATGTTTGCCAGCGTTGGGGTTCTATATGACTGTGTGCTTAGTGCACACTTGATATATATATATATA
>NC_061122.1:65931867-65962655 GCF_002878395.1 Capsicum annuum | reverse complement strand
TATATATATATATATATATATATTGGGATAGCTATTTCCTTGGTGGCTTTAGTTTTCCCTAATTTTTCCTTGATTCGTGCAGATAACACGCACTAGGGCTCTTTCAGCAAGCAAAGATGAACGCATATAGCCCATGGTCCCTTTAGGATGGATTAATCTACACAATTCAGGTTAAATCTTTAAAATCTCATGTTCATGACCCTTTACCCTATCCCGACATCTTATATATGTATATATGAATGTGTACATATGGTTTTGATTGATTTTGGACATGATATTATTTTATCACTTTTGTTAAGTTACATGCAGTGCTTATCCCACTGACCGTCCTAGGACGGTACATTATTTCATGATATAGGGTCTAAAGACGTTTTTATTGCTTCTGTGTAGCATTAGGTGGTTGAGCACGTCTGTTGAGTTATCGTGAAGTGGTGAACCTCCATCTTTCGAAATGCCTTGTCATTTCATTATTCTTTCTTTATTGACTCAGTACTTTTGGATTTTCTTGGTCATAGTTGGGAGCATGTCCCGACTTAGTTGTTACTCTGGTTTTAGAGGCAATTATGGACGAGTGCGGGTTGGTTATTGATTGACTCTTAGTTTTCATTAGAGTTATCTATCCATCTTCTTATTACTATTTGATTGGCTTTCATTTTATTTTATTATTATTATGCTCTTGAGGTTAGGCTAAGGGAGTGGTCTCCGGTCTATGGTGGGCTTGAGATACCTGTCATAGCTAGGCCCTGGTTCGGGCCGTGACACATAGTCAAGGACAACAACAAGTAAATACATCATATAAAGATAATTCATAAGTTTACTTTCACAAGCTTTTATAATTAGTCACTTTCAACAACAATTCATCATCACATGTAATTATTATAAGGACACTCAATGCATATGAATGAGTGCATGTATGCAAGATATACACATGGTCTCTTACTCTTCTCCTCATCATCAACAATGTTAAATCCTACCAGCATGGTACCCATTCCTTTATCATAATATATTATATCTGTATCGGTGCGGTACCTAATCCTTTATCATCCAACATCCTCAAAATTCATATAAAATGAAATGCAGTCCATAAGAAGGCAATCATAGATGCTTCACTTACAAACAAGATCCAAGTCAAGAAAGTTTAAGTAGTACAACAAAATTATAGCCTTCCTCAATTTCCTTCTCAAGTCATCTTTAAGCCACACTTCTGTCATTTCATTCTCGTTCAACTCATTCTTGATTAAAAAACAAAAATATATATCCATTTCAATAAGTTGCCTCCTTTTAACTACTAGGGATCAAAAATCATTGATTTTAGTAATAAACCCACCCTATTTCATCATCTTAGGATTCTCTATCTCTTACACATGGATTCTACTTGAATTAGCATTACCAATCGAAATTTCACTCCATTAATATTTTCTAACACACTAGGATGATTCTTTATAGAATTATACACATTCCCACTATTTTTTTTATCAATTTCTATGAACTAGGGCTAACCCTAATTTTCTACCATGGATTCATTTCTAATGATTTAAGGATATAAGAAGTAATTTCAAGTCTAGAATGTAATAATTTATCTCCAAAGATGAAAAACCCTCAAGAAATTGCCTTTCCCAAAGCTCCCTTGCATTTTTTTTAAAAAAGGGGGAACGAAAATACTTTCTAATTTTAAAAAACTATCAAATTCTGTGTGTTACTGTTGCGGCAGTTAATTACCACTTCAACGGTTAAAGTTCTGTTTTAGCGTTCGCGCCTTAAAATAGAGGTCCGTTGCTATGACACCTATGACTACTGCAACAATTACTTTTTCCATTGCAGAGGTCTGAGGCAAAAACTCAGGAACTCTTCTCAATATTTTTTATTTTACAACACGCACCACAAATTATAACATCACAAATAAATCCTTCATGATAACTCTATAATCGGAGTTTTATAACTCCGTTTCATGTGCTAAAAATTGCTACGACTTTCTAAAACCGTTTTCCATATAGCTATCACATCAAATATCACTACCACCAATCACTAAATTACTGCCAATTTTGGTTTGAATAACATACTCTCTAAAACCGTCTATCCTAGACTAGCTCTAAATTTTTAAAAAATTGGCTATGGAAAGTTAAGTATAAATTGTATTCCCTCTTTTGTTGCAATGATAATTTGGGTCATTACACCTATCCTAACCCGTTCTTTGTAGGTCCCAACACCCAAGAGATATAAAAATTCAAAAAAGAGATAATTCACACCCAATATGAGACTTTATAATAAAGTCAAGCAACACACATACACACACACACACATATGTATATAAGAAACTCAAAACCAAAATAAATACAACTCCAAAACCAAAATCTAGTGTCACGGGGAAAGAACACTAATACTGACATAGAATATGGAAATACATAACTCTATTTCTGAAAAGTAGAATAAAGACAAGACAAATAAGATGAGGGATGGAATCAAGTCCCAAAAGAGGAGCTCAACAGTACTTCGTAACACCCTTAACACAACATGATCTCAAGCTCCACGAGTCGTATTTGAATTGGGATTTTCTCTAAAAGGGTACAGGAAGTAGGAGTGAGTACGGTCCACTTGTACTCTATAGGAATCATAGGCTGACTGAGCAAAGTAAAAAACTTAAAAAGTAAAGAATACTATGAGCATGCTTTCACCTACATATAGAAATATTTTTAATAGCGGCTCAAGACATATCTCCAAACAATTCTACAAGTGTAATAACAATATAATAATAAGTACACATGAATAAATAAAGTAGGACTAAATTACACAATAACAAATACATAAGAGAAATTCCAATGATGCAGTGTAATGGCATAATGAAGCTAGAATGCCTCAATAGCACCTCGTATACACCTTCTAAGCATAAGCTTCCAGGACAGGACCTAGAGGGGTTCTTAACCCATATACTATCATAATATCATATCCCGATCAGCCTTACCAACATATCCCTCGATCAAGACATTTTATTAAGTGCTTTATTTTCTTTCATAATTAGTATTTCTCTGTGATACCAACTCTATCTATATGGATAAATAAAATGAGGATGCATACTTATCGCTGTAGGATGGGTTGGGTCTAGCTGGGGATGAAGGCACCACTGTAGCAATTTCGCTGTAGTGAGGCTTCTGTCATTGTATCAATAAATGCAGCGCTGCAACAACAACAAATAGTAGCCCCTCTTCCAAACTTTGATTTTTCTTGTTTGGGTACCCTTTTCCTTCCTAGCATCCCAAATTGGTTTCTAACACTGTATTTGCAATATTTATAGGATTAAAACTATGGCTAACTAAACCTCATACCAAGGATTCCCCAAATCTGCCTGTCGTAAGATCTATAAAGAAGGGTGGCTCACTAAAGAGAGTTTGTGATAAAAGACATGGCTAAGGAGGCCCGCCCCTAATTTCTACAACTAGCTACACACTTTTGATTGGGGATGCTGATAGAGGTTCTCTCTACATGAAATTTGGTCTTAGTTAGGGTGTTTTATGCCATACTCCCCCCTGTAGACTATTATGTGCCCCTTCTCACCATTCGTATTTGAGGAGAGAATGTTTTAGTGGATGTTGCGATATCAATGACACCTTGGTGGTACCAAAGTCATCCAATGCCGCCCTTTAGGCTAAGATTGCTGAGTTGGATCTAAAATAGGTGGCACGTACCTTGGTATCGGAGGGTCAAGAGGGTAAGGTGAAGTGGACCACCATCAAGAAATTAAAAGCACTCGATCTTCTATAAAGGCTTGGAGGTGGTTGCACTTGGCATCTCGAAGGATCCATCCTCTAGGAAATATTACAGATGTGACCTTCTACTAGACTATTATGATGGTCTGTGTTCTCTTGAGAATAGAAATAAATGTGTGGATACAAATAATCAATGAGTGGCAGCAATGCCGCTGCAGCTGTGGGTCATTAAATTGGCCCAAATTTCTAATTTTAGCCCAAATTCGATTTAGGCCCTAAGTTTTCTATGAAATATTTTCTATAAGATTTGAAATAAGGATTTCTTAGTCGAAATATTTTTCTGGAGTGGTTTTTAACATAATGAAAATTAGGGACATTACACCAGGGTTCCACAAGTACTTTCAACTTGTTTAACTTCTCATATCACTGCTTAGGTGCCTGCTTTAGTCCATACAAGGACTTTCTCAACTTGCATATATTATTTTCTTATCCTGGAATTCCAAAACCCTCAGGTTGAGTCATAGAGATCTTTTCCTCTAAATCACTATTTGAAAATATTATTTTGCATCCATTTGATGTACTACTAAACTATGAATAGTGGGTAGAGAAATAAAAGTCCTAATGGTTGCTATTTTATTCACAAAAGAAAAAGTATCAAAGTAATCAAACCTTTCTTTTGGTTAAAACCCTTAATCACAAGTCTAGCCTTAATATAAATTATACCACCGACCTCAATTTCTTCTTAAATATCCACCTGCTACTTATGGGTTTACAACCTTTAGATAAATCATATAAGTCCCAAGTATGATTAGAAACTATTGAGTTTAATTCACTTTTAATGGGTTTTTCTCAAAACATTACGTCTTTTGAATTAATTGCTTCAGCATAAGTGTTAGGATCCTCTTCCATGAGTAGATTGACACTAATTCATCATTTAAAATATCAATAACAAAATTTTCAGTCAAGAAGGTAGAGATAAAATCAGGACCAAAACTAGTCTTAATTCTATTTCTTTTACTCATTCTAAGTTTATTTTCATGCTCATTACGAATAACATCAAATTGAGGCACAACAAGAGAATTAACAGAGACAGATGTAGAAGCATTATTTTGCACATCACTAGACATGTTAATTTTAAAAGGAAAAGCATGCTAAAAACTTTTGCATCTCTAAATTCATAAATAATTATTCAATAATATAAATCCATATGCAATATTATTTTGAGCATAGCTAATATAGACAGTGTCAAAGCTCTTAAAACCTTGATTTACTTATTTAAAATCAGATAGACCAACATGAGCCAAACATCCTCACTGTTAGAAATTTCAAGTTAGGGGCAAATCCTTTTCACAACTCATATAAGGTGTTGTCTAACTTATATGAGAAACTCTATTAAGAATATAGCACGCAAATAAGATAAATTCTCCCCACATGTTGTCAGATAGATCTGAGCACATAGAATTCATCATTTTCTCAAGAATTTGATTTTTTTTATTTGACTACACCATTTTGTTGGGAGAGTTATAAAGAACTAACCTCATGTATAATATCACTTTTCTCTCAATAGTCCTCTGAAGTTTTAGTACTATATTCACCATCCTATCAAATTTAAATCTCTTAATTTTTCTTTCTAATTGATTTTCAACTTCTGCTTTAAATTTCAAAAACAAGCTTTTAGTCTCATCGTTAAACTTAAAATGATATACCTTAGTGTATCTAGAAAATTATCAACAAAAGTAATGTAATACTTCTTTCCACCTTTGCTATCAACAACAACAGCATACCCAGTGTATTCCCACCCAGTGGGGTCTGGGGAGGGTAGAGTGTACGCATACCATACCACTACCTCAAGAGAAGTAGAGGTTGTTTTCGATAGACCCCCGGCTTTCCACCTTTGCTATCAATTTTCTTAAATCTGTTAAGTCAGAATATACTAGTTCAAACATTCCAGTCTTTCTATTAGTAACAGATTTAAGGGATTTCTTGACATTCTTTGCTTCTACATACACAGGACATTTAGAAAGATCACCAATTTTTACTGTAGAAATTAATTTTATTTTTCTAAGCCTTTTAGTAGAAACAATATTAACATGACCTAGTCTACTTTGCCACAGATTAATAGACTCGACAATATAAGCAAAACTAAAAATATTTACATTATTGACAATCTCATGAATAATGTTCAGTATAAATAAATCCCCACTAAAATATATCTTTTCAACAAAGTCTCTTTCACGAAAAATAATTATTTTATCAGATTCAAAAATAAATTTTAGACCTACTTTATTGAGAAGTGCTCCAGAAACTAAATTTCTACAGAGGGAGGAAACATACAGAACATTGTTCAAGGTTAATATTTTTTAGAAGTTAATTTAAGCTAAAATTTTCTTTACCCATTAGTCCAGCAATAGTGGAGTTACCTACATAAACACTCACCATCAGTGGACTCCTCAAAGTCAAGACATAACTCTTTATTAATGCAGAAATGCCTTGAAGTGGCTGCATCCAACATCCAACCAATATTATTAGCCACCAGATTCGCCTCGACGCTTATTATAGCAATCACTTCCTACAAAGATGAGCTTGGACATCATCTTGTTCGTCCTTCTTTGATTTTACCCCTTCTCTTAGTAGCACTGGACAAATCTATGACCATGTTTCCTGCAGATAGAATAAGGTCTATTTGATTTTTTTAATCTGACTCTCTAGAATATTGAAGTAATTTTTTTCACATGTTTTTTCTGGCATTCCTTTATTCGCCTTCAAACCTGTCTTTTGCAATAGTACCAGAAGAATTCACAAAGTTAGCTTTAGAAGAATCTACAATATATTAAAAGTATGAGGACCCTTAGAAAAATGATTTGAACCTTTTGTCCTTCATTAAAAGACTTCGCAATAGACAAAATCGTCTTTTCACTATTTTGCTCAAATTATTATTTAATTATTTTAATAATATCAACTATAATATTGAATACTTAAATATATATATATATATATATATATATATATATATATATGGAAATAAAAAAATTAAGAGTCCTAAAATATATGGTAATACGAAACTAAGGTAAAAAAAAGTTAAAAGAAAACTACTAAACTCATAAAGTTTTAGGAATCATACATGTGTATGGTTTTTAGATTTTTTTTATAAATAGGACAATGAAGTCTATTTTATATTAAATAAAAAGCAAAGCAAAATTCTACAAAGAACTAAAGTAAACGTCTAAAAAAATATTTGCATTAGTTTATTATATTTGGAATTCATATTCTTCTAAAATTGATAGAAAATTGGGAAAAAATTTAATTTACCATATTTAGAGACTTTCTTTCTTGAAGGAAAAGGTTTTGGACTTCTATAAATTGAGAATACTTCTACTAAAATACAATAGCATCTTCAATAAACAAACGGAAGAAGATTATTTACTTTTGGTCTTAGATTATTCTTTATTATTTACTTTAGAATTGTTTTCCTTCGAAAAATATTTTTGTGATATTTAATTTACTTTGAGGTGCATTAATTTTGTACATATATTGAAGATGGATGATGATGATAATATATATAGAGATAGTTGATGATTTGAATTTTGAAAGCTGGTTAATTTTGCATGACAATATTTAATTTTGAATGATATAAATTTTTATAGCTATTCATTCTTATCCTTTTCAATTAACAATCATAAATTATTATAGTTATTCTGTCACGACCCAAAAACGAGGGTCATGATGGCACTTGTCGCGGCGTACCTTGACAAGTAAACCTATCACCCAAACTAATACGAACAGAGAAAAAGACAGAAATATCCCAAGGTAAGGCTTCTAGGATGAAGCCGAACCATATAAATAATCATAACAATGCAGAAAGAACTTATCCAAAATATCAATCATGCCCAAAACTAGGTGTCAATGGTGTAAGAACTACTAATACAATCCAAGAGTCAAATACATCGGAAAAATAATCACAAAGGAATAATAACTGTCTCCAAATACTAATAAAGACATAACTAGTATAGAAAGATAGAGGTGAACTTCGAACGCATGAATGTCCAACCGCTACCTTGGAAGCACCGACAATCGCCCAAATCAAGTAAGCTGAGGTGCACTCAAGCTAGGACCTGCACCGAAAGGGCGCAGTAGGCATGAGTACGGTCCACTTGTACTCAGTAGGTATCATAGGCAAACCATGCAAAGTGGTAAATAAAACATACAAAATATACACTAAGGGCACGTCACCTGCAATCAGAAAATATCCCACAATGGTAGCCCGCACCGTTTGCACTAATAGTTCTAGTATATCTCACATATATTACAAAAACACACCAAGAAATAGAACCCAAGTATACATTATGTCATATATAATAGAACAAAAGAGAACATGTAGATACAAGATCATCAAATACAAGTAAAGGAGAGTAAGACAAACACATAGATGTCAAGTCAATAAGGCAATACAACACAACATAAACACAATAAAGTAAGTGCAATGTATATGATGATAATGATGATGATGATGATGATGCACGAGGTTGTCGTACAATCTCCGGGATCATCGTACAATCCCCGTATATGCCTATGGAGCTAAAGCTTCTCAACATAGGACCCATGGGAGGTTCGTCAACCCATATACAATCCACATATCTCATATCTCCTTTCCGGCATATCCCTCAGAAAGAGTTTTATAAGGTGTTACAATATTTTTAAAAAGGTGTTGCCAGTGTTTCTCAGATATTGTCACGGTGGTACCAATGTTTCATGAATGAGTATGATATGAAGATGTAATGCTCACAACCAATCACAATAAGTATTTCCGCAACCAACCATATTATATATTTCCACAACCAACCATAATGACACATTTCCACAACCACATGAACCAACATTCACTCGATATTTTCATTTCATTCATGAATTTTCAGATGTCTCACATGCCAATAAAGTGTGAATATAATCACAATACACCAATGGTGCCACATTAAACAATACAATACAGTTACTCACATGTATTCAAGGCTATCAATGTCACATAGGACCCCACACGGTCAAAAATATCACATAATATTTCAATTTCGACAATTACATCACATATAGGCCCCACACGGGCACAACACGTAGATAGCCATTTTTTATGATTAGTTCTCACCCTTAACATGCATTTTGTACCATCATTTACTACCCAGCCCAGTCTGAAGAGTTAAGCCATAACCTACCTCGAAAGTCAAAACTGGTCCGCTACACTTGAACTCGCAACCCTACCTTTTACGAACAATCCCGAATTTCACTACAAACATCGAATATAAAATCTACGTGTCCAAACGTAATTGGATTTTCGAAAAAGAAAGGAAAAATTAGAACTTTACTTCAAAAATATGTTCCCCATATTTTTAGGAATCTACAGCTGAAAACCCAATTTAAATCGGGCAAAAATCGAGGTTCAAATCGAAGAAAAACTATTTTTGAGCTTTACCGGCTAAAATATTTGAAATCCGGGTTAAAATTCAGAATCGGAGTTGCTTTGAAGGTTAAATTGATGAAAAACTAGTAATTATAAGATAAAAGTATTATTCAAGTGAAAATGAGTGAAATTTGGGTTTAAAATCATACCCTAAGATATTTGAGATTTTGAGAAATTAATGAAGAAATTACTAAGAAAAGAGTGAATTCTTACCTTAATTCCATAATATAATCATAAAATAAGTGTTAATCTAGCTTCTCAAGCTCCCACAAACTTCACTTTTAAACTCCCAACTATTTAGGGTTTAACTCTCAAGAGAAAAGATAAAAAAAATGATTCAAAAAAATGTTATTTATCAGTGCAGAAATCTGCAATCTTGTCAAAAACCAAAAAGCTATTTTTTTAACTCAATCCGGACTTCAACGGGGTGTCCGGAATTTGTTCGGAGTCCAATTTATGTAAACGAACTATGCAACCACATTAAATTCGACGTTTCAGATGCGATGGCGCTACCAGATTTTCCAGAAAAATTTATTTTCACAAAATTGACCCCCAAAACCCAAAATTATAATTTTTCAAACCGATGGTCGAAATGAGATTTAAAAGCCGTAAAATCATACCAAACATGCTAACACACGAAAATCGACATTGAGGATCTGCTGGCGAAGTCGGATTTTCCATATAAGGTCGTTTTGACCCAAAGTGGATCCCACACCCAACTTTCCAATTTTTCAACTTTCCGACCAATAGCTCGAAATGAGCTTGGGTGCACCAAGACACGAACCCAAGGTCTACATAGCCTAAAATCGATATTCCGGAGTTGTTGGCGCAGTCCATTTGGCCATCTGTGGCACAGATCAAAAGATATCCACATAAGTCCAAAATAAGACTCTTAAAGCCATCAAAAACCACAATATTGCATAAATGATACCAAAATGCATCAAAAATCATGTCAATCAGTTCCACACCCCAGAAATACCATAATGCAACTGCTGGGAGGGGTAGAATAGTCAAATAAAACAAAATCATAAATTTCACATATTTTCATCAAATTTTTAGGTCGTTACATCATCCACCACTAAAATCTAGTTCATCCACGAACTAAGGCAAAGAAATATCTGAATCAACAAAGAGCTGGGGATAAGGACTACGCATATCAGACTCGACCTCCCAAGTAGCTTCATCTACAGGTCGATGTTGCCACTGGACCTTAACCACAGGGATCACTCTAGAGCGCCATCACCTAATATCCCTAGCCAAAAATGGAAAATGGCTCCTCAACAAAGGACAACTGCTTATCTAACTGAATTGACTCCCAATGAATGACATGAAACTTATCAAGAATATAACAATGAAGCATAGAAATATGAAAAACTGAAAGAACAGCTGATAGATCAAGAGGCAAAGCCAACTCATAATCCACTTCACCAATAGTTCGAAGAATCTCAAATGGACCAATATACCTGAGGCTAAGCTTGCCCCTCTTCCCAAACCTCATCACACCCTTTATGGGTGAAACTCGAAGGAAATAACAAATCTCAAGGCACGAAGTCTACGATCAGCATAATACTTCTACCTACTCTGAGCCACTCTAAGTCTTTCCTGAATGATCCAGACCCTATCCAAAAACTCATGAAGCAATTCCGTAACTTGAGGTCTCACCTCAAAAACATCAAACCAACCTACTGAAGAGCGACAACGCCTACTATACAACACCTCAAAAGGAGCTACATCAATACTGGAAAGGTAACTATTACTATATGCGAACTCTGCTAAAGCCAAATGTTACTCCCACAGGCCACCAAAATCCATCATGCACACGCGGTGCATATCCTACAAAGCTTGTATAGTCCGCTCTGATTGTCCATCAGTCTAGGGGTGAAACACTGTACTAATATCCACTCGAGTACCCAACTCATCCTGAAAAGTCTCCCAAAATTAAGATGTGAACACAAGACTTCAATCTGAAATAATAGACACTAGCACACCATGCAGACGCACAATCTCACGAATATAGATACGGGCCAACCTTTCATCACTAAATAAGACCTGAACAGGAATAAAATAAGCTGACTTGGTCAATCGATCCACAATGACCCAAACACTGTCATAACCATGAAATGTACGAGGCAAACCAGTCACAAAGTCCATGGTGATGCGTTCCCACTTCCACTCAGGAATGGGTAACCTCTGAAGCAAACCACCAGGTCTCATATGCTCGTTCTTCATCCACTGACAACATAGGCAACGAGCCATAAAATCTGCTATATCTCGCCTCATACCACTCCCACCAATAGTGCTGCCTCAAATTATGATACATCTTAGTCACACTTGGATGGATAGAATATCTGAAACAATGGGCCTCCTCCAAGATCAACCTAATCGAATCATCACTCTGGACACACAAACTCAGCCCTCAATCCTCAAAACCCCATCTGAATCAAGTGAGGCTTCCTTAACCTCCCCACTCAACATCTTATCTTGAATCAACTTTAATCCAACATCGTCAAACTGACAAGCTCAAATCTGCTCTATCAAAAAAGATCTAGCCTCCAGAAATTCTAAAACATGCCCCTGTGTCAAAATATCAAGACTAACCATCTGGTTAGCTAAAAACTGAATCTTTAAGGCCAAAAGCCTCTCCTGGGTCAAAAGATGTGCCAAGCTACCAGTGCTAGTCGAATTCCGGCTCAAGGCATCCGCAACCACATTAGCCTTTCCCGGATAGTAGAGTATAGTCAAGTCATAATCCTTAAGCAACTCAAGCCAACGATGCTGCATCATATAAAGATATTGCTGGTAAAGAAGTACTGAAGTCTACGATGATCTGAAAAAATCTTATAATAGACTCCATATAAGTAGTGCCTCTATAACTTCAAGACAAACATAGCTGCGCACAACTCCAAATCATGGGTAGGATCATTTCTCTCATGAGGCTTCAATCTTGACGAGATGCATATACAATTACCTTGCACTCCTGCATCAACACAGCACCTAACCAAATACCTGAAGCATCACAAAAGACAATAAAGCCAATGCTCTCCTTGGGCAAACCCAATATAGGAGCTGAAGTCAACAAGTCCTTGAGCATTTGAAAGCTCGCCTCACAAGCATCGAACCACTGAAAAGAAATCTTTTTCTGAGTCAACTTGATTGATGGAGCTGTAATGGTAGAGAAACCCTCAACAAAACACTAATAACACCCGGTCAAGCCAATAAAACTCAGAATCTCGATGAGCGAAGTAAGTCTAGCCCAATCACGAACCACTGCAACCTTAGTTGGATCAACTATAATACCTTCCTTAGTCACCACATGACCGAAGAAAGAAATAGACTCCAACCAAAACTCGCATTTAGAGAACTTAGCATACAACTTCTCATCCCTCAATCTCTAAAACACAATCCACAAATTCTCCTTCTTCTCAGCCTCACTCTTGGAATAAACCAAGATATCATCTATAAATACGATCATAAAAAAGTCGAGATACAATCGAAACACCCAGCTCATAAACTCTACGAACATGGAAGGGGAATCGGTCAACCCAAAAGACTTGACCAAGAACTCATAATGACCATATCCAGTCCAAAAAGCTATTTTTAGAATATCCAAAGCTCTAATCCTCAACTAGTGATAACAGAACTACAATTCAATCTTCAAAAACACCGCATCACCCTGAAGCTGATCAAATAAATCTTCAATGCGAGAAAGAGGATACTTATTCTTAACCGTTACCTTGTTCAGCTACCAATAATCAATACACATCCGCATAGACCCATCCTTTTTCTTCACAAACAAGACAGACGCACCCCAAGGTGAAATACTAGGTTGAATAAATCCCTTATCCAATAGCTCCTGCAACTGGTCCTTTAGTTTTTCAACTCTGTTGGGGCTATCCTATAAGGAAAAATAGAATTGGGCTCAGTTCTCGGCTCAACACCAATACTGAAATCAATATCTCAATCCGAAGGCATACTAGGCAAGTCCGTAGGGAACACCTCCATAAACTCACGGATAACACAGACAAAATCCAAACAAGGAGGCAAGACAACACTTGTGTCACAAATATAATCCAACTAAGATAAACATCTCTTTTCAACTAATTTACGAGCCTGAACATAAGATATAATCCTTTTAGGACCCGAATTAAGTGTACTCTTTCCAAGCTATCCTTGTCACACCAACTAAATCTAAAGTCACAGTCTTAGGAAAACAATCTAAGACAACAAGATAAGGAGCCAACCAATCCATACCCAAAAATAACATCAAAATCGACCATATCTAACACAAGCAAGCCTACCAAAGTCTCACGCTTGGCAAAAGTCACAGCATAAGATCGATCCAATCCAATACTAAAGAATCACCTACCAGGGTAGATACACAAATAGGCATGGAAAGAGGCTCACTAATAGAATCAAAACCCAAAGCAAAATATATAGATACATAGGAGAAAGTCGATCTGAAATCAAATAAGAAGATGCAGGTCTAAAACAAAAGAGACGGTACCTGCGATCACAACATCTGAAGCCTCCACCTCAAATTTGACCGATATAGGATAACACTGTTCATGACTATCAACTAGCTGAGTAACCCCACAACCACCAACACGGGCTTTACTATCTATACCTCTTCTACCTTTGGTAGAACACCTACCTCTCACAGCTAAAATAGAAATAGCTCTAAACACACGATAAGAACAGTCCTTGGCCATATGGCCGACCTCATCATACATATAGCAACCTCTATGACCAGTCTCAATAAGAGAAAGTACAACTGAGCCCGAACGGTCACCCTGAACTACTGAACTAGAAGATCTACCAACTAAACTCTATAAAATCACTTGCACTGGCCTACCATGATATCCATGAGAACTTCTAAAATCTCTGCCTCGAGAGGTCTGACTCCTGAACTTACCAAAATGATGCACCCTCTTGGCACCTCCCTAAGATGCACTAAGAATACCCTCTATCATCTTAGCATAATCCACAATACTCTAAAAAGAATCCCTAATCACAATCATTTGAGATATAGCCAACTAAAGAGAGATATCCAAACCCTTTACAAACTTCGTATCTACTCAAACTCGGTGGAACTACTATCATAGGAATATCTGGACAGGGTATAGAAGCATGCCTCATACTCAACAACTGACATGGAGCCCTGCTCCAAATGATCAAACTCATCTCGCATATGATCTCTCAAACTAAAAGGATCAAATCTCTCTAGAAAGGCATCAACAAACTGATCCCATGACAACTAAAGAGCATCAACAACCCTACAACTGACAAATGATATCCATTAATTTCTTACAACATCTCTCAATTGATAGCAGCATAAGCAACTCCATTCACGTGGAAAGAGTTAAACACAACTCAGAGCAAAATGTATGAAAAAACTTTGCACGATAAATAATGAAATGAGGGTAGTTTCCTAAAGATGTCCTATAGCCTCTCGAAGATAGAAATGGACATCTACGTACCGATTTGCGAGACTCTATTACACATCCTTTCTTACACCATTCAGACCAATTAAACCTGGATGCTCTGATACCAGTTTAACACGACCCAAAAATGAGGGTCATGATGGCACTTGTCGTGGCGTACCTTGACAAGTAAGCCTATCAACCAAACTGATACGAATAGAGAAAAAGACAGAAATACCTCAAGGTAAGGCTTCTAGAATAAAGCCAAATCATATAAATAATCATAACAATGCGGAAAGAACTTATCCAAAATACCAATCATGCCCAAAACCAAGTGTCAATAGTGTAAGAACTACTAATACAATCCAAGATTCAAATACAACAGAAAAATAACCACAAAGGGATATTAACTATCTCTGAATACTAATAAAGACATAACTAAAATAGAAAGATATAGGTGAACTTCGGAGGCATAAATGTACAACCGCTACCTTGGAAGCTCCAACAATTGCCCGAATCAAGTAAGCTAAGGTGCACTCGAGCTAGGACCTGCACCAAAAGGGCACAGTAGGCATAAGTACGGTCCACTTATACTCAGTAAGTATCATAGGCCGACCAAGCAAAGTGGTAAATAAAGTATACAAAATATACACTAAGGGCATGTCACCTACAGTCAGAAAATGTCCCACAACGGTAGCCCACACCGCTTGCACTAACAGTTCTAGTATATCTCACATATATTACAAAAACATACCAAGAAATAGAACTCAAGTATACATTATGTCCTATATAATAGAACAAGAGAGAATATGTAAATACAAGATCATCAAATATAAGTAAAGAAAAGTAAGACAAACACATAGATGACAAGTCAATAAGGCAATACAATACAACATAAACATAATAAAGTAAGTGCAATGTATATGATGATAGTGATGATGATGATAATGATGATGATGATGATGCACGAGGTTGTCGGACAACCTCTGGGAACATCGCCCAATCCTCGTATACACATATGGAGCTAAAATTCCCGACGTAGGACCCATGAGGGGTTTATCAACCCATATACAATCCACATATATCATATATCCTTTTCGGCATATCCCTCGAAAAGGGTTTTATAAGGTGTTACATTATTTTTATAAAGGTGTTGTCAGTGTTACTCAGATGTTGCTACGGTGGTACCAATGTTTCATGAATGAGTATGATATGAAGATGTAATGCTCACAACCAATCACAATAACGGTTTACATAACAAACCACATGGTATATTTCCACAACCAACCATAATGATACATTTTCACAACCACATGAGCCAATATTCACTCGTTATTTTCATTTCATCTATGGATTTCCACAGGTCTCATATGCCAATAAAGTATGAATATAATCACAATACACCAATGGTGCTACATTAAACAATACAATATAGTTATTCACATGTATTCAAGGTTATCAATGTCACATAGGACCCCACACGGTCAAACATATCACATAATATTCAATTTCGACAATTACATCACATATAGGCCCCACATGGGCACAACACGTAGATAGCCATTTTTCATGATTATTTCCCACCCTTAACATGCATTTTGTACCATCATTTACTATGCAACTCAGTCTGAAGAGTTAAGCCATAACCTACCTCAAAAGCCGAAACCGGTCCGCTACACTTGAACCCGCAACCCTACCTTTTACGAAAAATCCCAAACTTTACTAGAAATATCAAATATGAAATCTATGCATCAAAATAAAACCAACGACACCCATATTGACTACTTTTGGTGCGGGACCAAAACGGACCCCCAGAATGGATTTTCGAAAAAAAAAAGGGCAAAATTAGAACTTTACTTCAAAAACATGTTCCCCATATTTTTAGAAATCTACAGCTGAAACCCCAAGTTACATCGAGTCAAAAATGAGGTTCAAATCAAAGAAAAACCATTTTTGAGCTTTACCAGGTAAAATATTTGAAATCCGGGTTAAAATCCAGAATCAGAGTTGTTTTGAAAGTTAAATTGATGAAAAAGTAGTAATTATAAGATAAAATTATTATTCAAGTGAAAATAGGTGAAATTTGGGTTCAAAATCATACCCTAAGATTTTTGGAGTTTTGAGAAATTAATGAAGAAATTACTAAGAAATGTGTGAATACTTACCGTAATTCCATAATATAATCAAGAAATAGGTGTTAATGTAACTTCTCAAGCTCCCATAAACTTCACTTTTAAGCTCCCAACTATTTAGTGTTTAACTCTCAAGAGGAAAGATAAAAAAAATGAGCAAAGTGAGTCAAAAAAAATGTTACTTATCAGTGCAGAAATCTGCACTGCTGTCAAAAACAAAAAAGCTGATTTTTTTAAACTCAATCCGGATTTCAACGGGGTGTCCGAGATTTGTTTGGAGTTCGATTTATGTAAACGAACTATGCAACCACATTAAATTCGACGTTTCGGACGCGATGGTGCTACCAGGTTTTCCAGAAAAATTCGTTCTCACAAAATTGACCCCCGAAACCCGAAATCACAATTTTTCAAACCGAGGGTCAAAATGAGATTTAAAAGCCGTAAAATCATATCAAATATGCTAACACACTAAAATCGGCATTCCGGATCTGCTGGCAAAGTCGGATTTTCCATACAAGGTTGTTTCGACCAAAAGTGTGTCTCACACCCAACTTTTCAATTTTTCAACTTTCCGACCAATAGGTCAAAATGAGCTTGGGTGCACCAAGACCCGAACCCAAGGTCTACATCTCCTAAAATCAATATTTCGGAGCTGCTGGCACAGTCCGTTCGGTCATCCGTGGCATAGATCAAAAGATATCCACATAAGTCTAAAATAAGACTCTTAAAGCCATCAAAAACCACAATATTGCATAAATGATACCAAAATACATCAAAAATCATGTCAATTAGCTCCACACCCCAGAAATACCCTAATGCAACTACGGGGAGGGGTAGAATAGTCAAATAACACAAAATCATAAATTTCACATATTTTCATCAAATTTTTAGGTTGTTACACATCTACCACTAAAATCTAGTTTATCCTCGAACTAAAGCAAAGAAATATCTGAATCAACAAAGTGCTGGGGATAAGGACTATGCATATCAGACTCGACCTCCCAAGTAGCTTCATCTACAGGTCGATGTCGCCACTGGACCTTAATCACAGGGATCACTCTAGAGCGCCATCGCCCTAACATCCCTAGCCAAAAATGGAAACTGGCTCCTCAACAAAGTACAACTGCTCATCTAACTGAAGTGACTCCCAACGAATGACATGAGACTTATCAAGAATATAACGATGAAGCATAGAAACATGAAAAACTAGAAGAACAGCTGATAGATCAAGAGGTAAAGCCAACTCATAATCCACATCACCAATATTCCGAAGAATCTCAAATGGACCAATATACCTGAGGCTAAGCTTGCCCCTCTTCCCAAACCTCATCACACCCTTTATGGGTGAAACTCGAAGGAAATCACAATCACTAAATCTCAAGGCACGAAGTCTACGATCAGCATAACACTTCTGCCTACTCTGAGTCACTCTAAGTCTTTCCTGAATGATCCAGACCCTATCCAAAGATTCACGAAGCAAGTTCGTACCTCGAGGTCTCACCTCAAAAACATCAAACCAACCTACTGGAGAGCGGCAATGCCTACTATACAACACCTCAAAAGGAGCTACATCAATACTGGAATGGTAACTATTACTATATGGAAACACTGCTAAAGCCAAATATTTCTCCCACTGGCCACCAAAATCCATCACGCACGCGCGGAGCATATCCTCTAAAACTTGTATAGTCCGCTCTGACTGTCCATCAGTCTGGGGGTGAAACACTGTACTAAGATCCACTCGAGTACCCAAATCATCTTGAAAAGTCTTCCAAAAGTGAGATGTGAACACAAGACCTCGATCTGAAATAATGGACACTAGCACACCATGCAGACGCGCAATCTCACGAATATAGATAGGGGCCAACCTCCCAGCACTAAATGAGACCTGAACCGGAATAAAATGAGTTGACTTGGTCAATTGATCCACAATGACCCAAACACTATCAGAACTATGAAATGTACGAGGCAAACCAGTCACAAAGTCCATGGTGATGCGTTCCCACTTCTACTCAGGAATGGGTAACCTTTGAAGCAAACCTCCAGGTCTCATTTGCTCGGCCTTCACCCGCTAACAACATAGGCAACGAGCCACAAAATCCGCTATATCTCGCCTCATACTACCCCACCAATAGTGTTTCCTCAAATCACGATACATCTTAGTCATATCCTGGATAGATAGAATATCTGAAACAATATGCCTCCTGCAAGATCAAACTAATCCAATCACCACTCTCGACACACAAACTCAGTCCCCAATCCTCAAAACTCCATCTGAATCAAGTGTGGCTTCCTTAACCTTCCCACTCAACATTTTATCTTGAATCAACTTCAATCCAACATCGTCAAACTGACAAGCTTGAATCTGCTTTATCAAAAAAGATCTAGCCTCCAGAAATGCTAAAACATGCCCCAGTGTCAAAATATCAACCCTAATCATCTGGTTAGCTAAAAACTGAATCTTTAAGGCCAAAAGCCTCTCCTAGGTCTAAAAGATAGGCCAAGCTACCCATGCTAGTCGACTTCTGGCTCAAGGCATCCGCAACCACATTAGTCTTTCCCAGATAGTAGAGTATAGTCAAGTCATAATCCTTAAGCAACTCAACCCAATGGCGTTGCCTCATATGAAGATCTCGCTGGTAAAGAAGTACTGAAGGCTATAATGATCTGAAAAGATCTCACAATGGACTCCATACAAGTAGTGCCTCTACAACTTCAAGGCAAATACAACTACGCACAGCTCCAAATCATGGGTAGGATAATTCCTCTCATGAGTCTCCAATCTTGACGAGACGCATATACAATTACCTTGCACTCCTGCATTAACACAACACCTAACCCAATACCTGAAGCATCACAAAAGACAATAAAACCAACGGTCTCCTTGGGCAAACCCAATATAGGAGCTGAAGTCAACAAGTCATTGAGCTGTTGAAAGCTCGCCTCACAAGCATCGAACCACTGAAAAGAATTCTTCTTCTGAGTCAACTTGATTGATGGAGATGCAATGGAACAAAACATTAATAACACCCGGCCAAGACAATAAAACTCAGAATCTCGGTGGGCGAAGTAGGTCTAGCCCAATCACAAACCACTGCAACCTTAGTTGGATTAACCATAATACCTTCCTTAGTTACCATATGACCGAAGAAAGAAACAGACTCCAACCAAAACTCGCATTTAGAGAGCTTAGTATACAACTTCTCATCCCTCAATCTCTAAAACACAATCTATAAATTCTTCTCCTTCTCAGCTTTACTCTTGAAATAAACTAAGATATCATCTACAAATACGATCATAAAAGAGTTGAGATACAGTCAAAACACCTAGTTCATCAACTCCACAAACACAACAGGGGAATTGATCAACCCAAAAGACATGACCAAGAACTCATAATGACCATATCGAGTCCGAAAAGCTATTTTTGAAATATCCAAAGCCTAATCCTCAACTGATGAGAACCGAACTGCAATTCAATCTTTGAAAACACCGCAGCACCCTGAAGCTGATCAAATAAATCATCAATGCGAGAAAGAGAATACTTATTCTTAACTATCACCTTGTTCAACTACCGATAATCAATACATATCCGCATAGACCCATTCTTTTTCTTCACAAACAAGACAGGCGCACCCCAATACTAGGTCGAATAATTTCCTTATCCAACAACTCCTACAACTGGTCCTTTAGTTTCTTCAACTTTACTGGGGCCATCCTATAAGGAGAAATAGAAATGGGCTCGGTGCCCGGCTCAACATCAATACTAAAATCAATATCTCAATCCAAAGGCATACTAGGCAAGTCCGTAGGGAACACCTCCATAAACTCACGAAAAACACGGACAGAATCCAAGGAAGGAGGCGAAACAACACTTGTGTCACGAATATAAGCCAACTAAGATAAACATCCCTTTTTAACCAATTTACGAGCCTGAACATAAGATATAATCCTTTTAGGACCTAAATTAAGTGTACTCTTTCCAAGTTATCCTTGTCACACCAACTAAAGCTAAAGTCACGGTCTTAGTAAAATAATATAAGACAACAAGATAAGGAGCCAACAAATCCATACCCAAAAATAACATCAAAATCGACTATATCTAACACAAGCAAGCCTACCAAAGTCTCACGCTCGGCAAAAGTCACAACACAAGATCGATATACCTGATCCACCACCAAAGAATCACCTACCGGGGTAGATACACAAATAGGCATGGCAAGAGGCTCACTAACAGAATCAAAACCCAAAGCAAAATATACAAATACATAGGAGAAAGTCGATCTGAGATCAAATAAAAAGATGCAAGTTTGAAACAAACAGGATGGTACCAGTGATCACAATATCTGAAGCCTCCACCTCAAATCTGACTGATATAACATAAAACTGTTTGTGACTACCAACTAGCTGAGTAGCCCCACAACCACCAACACGGGCTCTACCTCTTGTACCTTTGGTAGAACACCTACCTCTTACAGCTGAAATAGAAATAGCTCTAAACACATGGCAAGAATAGTCCTTGGCCATATGGCCAACCTCATCACACACATAGCAACCTCTATGACCAGTCTCAATAAGAGAAAGTACAACTGAGCCCGAACGGTCATCCTGAACTGCTGAACTAGAAGATCTACCAACTGAACTCTATAAAGTCACCTGCACTGGCCTACTATGATATCCACAAGAAATTCTAAAATCTCTGCCTCGAGAGGTCTGACTTCTGAACTTACCAAAATAACGCACCCTATTGGTACCTCCCTGAGATGCACTAAGAATACCTTTTGTCATTTAGCATAATCCATAATACTCTAAAAAGAATCCCTAATCATAATCATCTGAGACGTAGCCAACTAAAGAGAGATCTAAACCCTTTACAAACTTCGTATCTACTCAAACTCGGTGAAAATACTAGCATAGGAATATCTGGACAGGGTATAGAAGCATGCCTCATACTCAACAACTGAGATGGAGCCCTGCTCTAAATGATCAAACTCATCCCACATATGATCTCTCAAACTAAAATGCACAAATCTCTCCAGAAAGGCATCAACAAACTGATCCAATGACAACTCAGGAGCATCAACAACCCTACAATCGACAAATGATATCCACTAATTTCTCACAATATCTCTCAACTGATAGTAGTATAAGCAACTCCATTCGTATGGAAAGAGTGAAACACAAGTCAGAACACAAGGTATGAAAAAACTTCGCACGATAAAGAATGAAATGAAGGAAGTTTCCTATAGATGTCCTGTAGCCTCTCAAAGGTAGATACGAACGTCTACGTACCGATCTGTGAGACTCTATTAGACATCCCATTCTTACACCATTGAGACCATTTAAATTTGGCTGCTCTGATACCAGTTTGTCACGACCCAAAAATGAGGGTCATGATGGCACTTGTCGTGGCGTACCTTGACAGGTAAGCCTATCACCCAAACTAATACGAATAAGGAAAAAGACAAAAATACCCCAAGATAAGGCTTCTAGAATAAAGCCAAACCATATAAATAATTATAACAATGTGAAAAGAACTTATCCAAAATACCAATCATGCCCAAAACTAAGTGTCAATAGTGTAAGAACTACTAATGCAATCCAAGATTCAAATACATCGAAAAAAAAACCACAAAGGAATAATAACTGTCTCTGAATACTAATAAAGACATAACTAGTATAGAAAGATATAGGTGAACTTTGAACGCATGAATGTCCAGTCGCTACCTTGGAAACTCCAATAATTGCCCGAATCAAGTAAGCTAAGGTGCACTCGAGCTAGGAACTGCACTGAAAGGACGCAATATGCATGAGTACGGTCCACTTGTACTCAGTAGGTATCATAGGCCGATCAAGAAAAGTGGTAAATAAAGTATACAAAATATACACTAAGGACACGTCACCTGCAGTCAGAAAATATCCCACAACGGTAGCCCACACCGCTTCCACTAATAGTTCAAGTATATCTCACATATATTACAAAAACACACCAAGAAATAGAACCCAAGTATACATTATGTCATATATAATAGAACAAGAGAGAATATGTAGATACAAGATCATCAAATACAAGTAAAGGAAAGTAAGACAAACACATAGATGACAAGTCAATAAGGCAATACAACACAACATAAACATAATAAAGTAAGGGCAATGTATAAGATGATGATGATGATGCACAAGGTTGTCACACAACCTTCGAAATCGTCGCACAATCCCTGTATACACCTACGGAGCTAAACCTTCCCGACGTAGGACCCATGGGGGGTTCATCAACCTATATACAATCCACATTTCTCATATCTCCTTTTGGCATAATCCTCGAAAAGGGTTTTATAAGGTGTTACAATATTTTTAAAAAGGTGTTGTCAGTGTTTCTCAGATGTTGCCTCGGTGGTACCAATGTTTCATGAATGAGTATGATATGAAGATGTAATGCTCACAACCAATCACAATAAGTATTTCCGCAACCAACCATATGATATATTTCCACAACCAACCATAATGATACATTTCCACAACCACATGAGCCAATATTTACTCATTATTTTCATTTCATCCATTAATTTCCACATGTCTCATACGCTAATAAAGTATGAATATAATCACAATACACCAATGGTGCCACATTAAATAATACAATACAGTTACTCACATGTATGCAAGGCTATCAATGTCACATAGGACCCCATACAGTCAAACATATCACATAATATTTCAATTTCGATAATTACATTACATACAGGCCCCACATGGGCACAACACGTAGATAGACATTTTTCATGATTAGTTTCCACCCTTAACATGCATTTTGTATCATCATTTACTATCCAGCCCAGTCTGAAGAGTTAAGCCATAACCTACCTCGAAAGTCGAAACCGGTCCACTACACTTGAACCCACAACCCTACCTTTTACGAATGATTTCAAACTTCACTAGAAACATCAAATATAAAATCTACGCATCAAAATGAAACCAACTACACCCATATTGACTACTTTTGGTTTAGGATCAAAATGGACCCTCAAAATGGGTTTTCGAAAAAGAAGGGCAAAATTGAAACTTTACTTCAAAAACATGTTCCCCATATTTTCAGGAACCTGCATCTGAAAACCCAAGTTAAACTGAGTCAAAAATGAGGTTCAAATCGAAGAAAAATCATTTTTGAGCTTTACCGGGTAAAATATTTGAAATCCGGGTTAAAATCCAGAATCGGAGTTGTTTTAAAGGTTAAATTGATGAAAAACTAGTAATTATAAAATAAAAGTATTATTCAAGTGAAAATGAGTGAAATTTGGACTTAAAATCATACCCTGAGATTTTTGAGATTTTGAGAAATTAATGAAAAAATTACTAAGAAAAGGGTGAATTCTTACCGTAATTCCATAATATAATCAAGAAATAGGTGTTAATCTAGCTTCCCTAGCTCCCACAAACTTCACTTTTAACCTCCCAACTATTTATAGTTTAACTCTCTTCAAGATAAGAAAAAAAATTATCAAAATGAGTCAAAAAAAATATTATTTATCAGTGCAGAAATCTGCACTGCTGTCTAAAACAAAAAAACTGTTGTTTTTTTTTAAACTCAATACGGACTTCAACGGGGTGTCCGGGATTTGTTTGGAGTCCGATTTATGTAAACGAACTATGCAACCACACTAAATTCGACGTTTCGGACGCGATGGCACTATCAGATTTTCCAAAAATATTTATTTTCATAAAATTGACCCCCGAAACTCGAAATCACAATTTTCTAAACCGAGGATCGAAATGAGATTTAAAAGCCTTAAAATCATACCAAATATGCTAACACACTAAAATCGACATTCCGGATCTACTTACGAAGTCGGATTTTCCATACAAAATCGTTTCAACTAAAAGTGGATCCCACACCCAACTTTCTAATTTTTCAACTTTTCGACCAATAGGTTGAAATGAGCTCGTGTGCACTAATACCCGAACCCAAGGTTTACCTAGCCTAAAATCGATATTCCAAAGTTGCTGGTGCAGTCCGATCGGCCATCCGTTGTATGGATCAAACGATATCCACATAAGTCCAAAATAAGACTCTTAAAGCCATCAAAAACCACAATATTGTATAAATGATACCAAAATGCATCAAAAATCATGTCAATCAGCTCCACACCATAGAAATACCATAATGCAACTATGGAGAGGGGTAGAATAGTCAAATAATACAAAATCCTAAATTTCACATATTTTCATCAAATTTTTAGGTCATTACATATTCATTCTTATTCTTTTAAATTAACAATCTTTTCTTTGCATTTTTTAATGACATGTGGTTAATTAAACTTTACGATAAAGAAAAAATTAGTAAAATGAAAGACCTGACTAAATTTGACGGTAAAAAAATATAGCGATACAACAAAGAGACACAGTAAGAGACAAAGAAGAGAACGAGCGAACTTTCTCTAAAAGTAAGCATGAATGGAGTAAAAATTCAACGTATAGTGTAATTCTTGAGTCTATTTGACAAGACGTATGAAGCATGAGGTCTTGCAAAATTAAACTCACCCTTAGAGATTAGCCTTTTTTCATAATAATACTTTAAAAGGCGAGATTGAGATGTTGATTAGTATATGGGAATAATTTTTCTTTTGGTTAAATTTTTACATCTCATATGTATCTAACATTACTTGAATTAAGAAGTAGTGATTGATAGATGTTGCCACCAAGGTAAGTTACAGATGTTAGGCATTATGCTTTGGTTCCTTTTTAATATGTGTTAGCATTAAAATTATATGAATTACAAACACTTGGGACGTTGTTATTAATTTATGCATTTTTCCCCTAATTTGCGTAGCTGAGAATTGAATCATTATCTGAATGAAATGAAATTTACATTTTGCATGTGAATTAAAAAAAAATTTCATGGTATGGAATGTCATCAAAGTCCATGTGGAACTCTCCAAAGATTTACTTCCTTCATCTTAAATTAGGTGTCACTTTAGCAAAAACCACGTCTATTAAGACATGCATTAATATATAAAATATGTAGTTTATTAATTATTCCTATTTAATAAATATTCCTTAAAAATTAACCAGTATTAAGAAGTGGAGTTTATGAGAATAGTTGAAAAAATATACTACAAATTTTTGTATTGAATCCCTAAGATGACAATTATCTTAAACTAAATTCTTTTGATAAAGTTACACTTATTTTTTATATGGAGGAAATATTCTTATATTTTTAAAGAGAAGTCAAGTTCATGATAACCACCTTATTTACTTTTAATTAAAGAGTGATTAGGTTAAAAGAAACTCCAATAGTAGTTTTCAATTTTCTTAGAGATCTAAGTTATCCCTTCAAACCAAAGGATTGCACGTTCTCCGTAATGGCAAAACATTATTTCAGTAGAAAATTATATGGATGTTTTACTATGAAAGTCAAAAATTTTATTTTATTTAATTGTTCGAGTTGTGTTTGGTCGAAAAGAATATTTAGAATTTGGTCTATACCCCAATTTTTTAAAACTAGCAAAAAAAATACAATCAAATCTGCTCTAGAAGAGTAATATCTCAAAATAGACAGTCTCATAATGGCATACATTAGATCGCATATACAAGCTATATACTACTAATTTTTGAAGATGAAGTTGTGTTTCATTATAATTTGCAAATTATATTTGGTTTGGTTGAATGTACATTTACTAAAAAAAATATGAAATAATCTTTAAACATGAAATTTAGGATATAATTTGAAAAAAGAAAAAAGTATGAAAGAAAAAAGTGAAAATAAGGTTTTGAATGTATTTCAAATTCTACATAAAAATTCAAGTTGTATTTGAAAAATTCATGGTCAAACATTGATTTTAAAATAAAATCTACAAAAAAAAAAGTCAAAAGGGTGAAAAATTCTCACTATCAATCGCATCCAAGTATAAAATTGCAATAAAATATTTTTCAATATGGCCAAATTAAGTTCAAAAACAATAACTATCAAAGACCTATCACCTATCGCATATTCATATTCATAAGTCTTTTTCTAAGACATATTTATATGTCTTCTAAAGATTAGCTTAAAATTTTGTAGAGAAAATACCTTATTTCACCCTTGAACTATCCCAAAACGGCTGAGACACACCTCAACTTAGCAGCAGCAGCAGCAACAATAATAATAATAATAATAATAATTAAAACTAAAACAAGCCTACCCGTTCCCATCCCCTAATTACTGCCACTTATTATTAACTTCAAATTCAAATGTTAGTAACTATTTTTTATAAGATTATCTACGTAGATATATTTGTGACAAGGATAAATGGGATTTGAAAATTTACTTTTATAATATATTATTTTTCAAGAAATATGATAGTGACAGGATTTTAAAATTTGAGTTCAAATAGAATTTGAGTTGGAATAAAATTTGAACTTCTCAACCTCCCATTTCTCTCTCTCTATATATATATATATACTTGTTTGACTATCGAAATTATATTAGTGCCACAGAAATTATGATGGGGCGGAGGAAGACATAACTTGTTGAAAAATTATGCTAAAAGTATTATAACTCACATCTTTAACAACTTAAAAATATAAAATATATAAAACATTTAATTGACTCTTGAACTTATATCTATGTCACTTAAATTGGAATAGAAGAAAAAGTATTATAAATCACAATAACTAAAAATTTAAATTATTTTAATGATTGCTTATCTAAATTATATTTGTGTCACATAAATTAAGATAAAAAATAATATATATTGGGTCCATGCTGAGCACGGGACTTTGATGTCTAGTGTGTGTGTGTGTGTGTGTATATATATATATATATATAATGGTCCATAAATCAACTTTAGTTTTCTTCTCATAATTAATTTTTTTGCCACCATTAACTTTTCAAGCGATGCGTAGTTATAAAATTAACTTTTTCTATTCTTTTTCCTCAATTTAACTCCTATGTTTTAAAAAAGGAACTAGTTCAATTATATATATTATTCTGTTTTTATGTACGTATATTAAGTGAAAGTTGTACTTAAAATGCACTTTGTTGTTTGTTATTTTATTTTTGAATGACTAATTTAATTGACATTGTTAATTTGATTAGCAAAAAAGAGCAACAAAAATAAAAGAGGGGAGAAGAAGAGTGACGAAATACAAAATAAGATAACCAAAATGTTGTTGTTGTTGTTTCTTCTTGTTCTTCTTGTTGCTTTGTTCTTCGTCTTCTTCTTCTTCTTCTTCTCCTCCTCCTTCTCCTATTCCTCCTCTTCTTCTTCATCTTCTTCCTCTTCTTCTTCTTCGTCTTCTTCGTCTTCTTCATCTTTGTCTTTTTCCTCTTCTTCTTCTTCTTCTTCTTCTTCTTCTTCTTCTTCTTCTTCTTCTTTTTCCTCTTTGTCTTCTTAGTCTTCTTCCTCTTCCTCTTCCTCTTCCTCTTCTTCTTCTTCTTCTTCTTCTTCTTGGTGCTGTTGTTGTTGTTTGTTGTTGTTGTTGTTGTTGTTGTTCTTGTTGTTTTTATTGTTCTTATTCTTACTATTATTATTATTATTCATTTTTATGGTGGTTTGTTTCATTTTTTTTACATTTGATTTTAATTATACACATTGCTAACTATAAATATTAAATTATTTGTTTTTTGAGTTGGTAAATTATTCTTTAACTTAAATTAAAGAGAAAAGAGCACACCATGCCTTATTCTTTAATCCCTTTTCTTCTAGTCATTTTAAGAAATCAAATAGAAAAAGTAAAAAAAAAAATTGAAATGTTCTTAAAAGGTTTAAACTATGAAAATGTCACAAGCAACCAAAGTTTATATCTTTAGTCGATTAGAATATAAAGAATTTATATTTAAATTAAAGGAATGTATTTGGATCAGAATTAGGTTTATTTTGAATTGGATGATTATAAAAAAATTTCAATCAATATTTTATTTTTGAATTTGAATTATATAAAGTTTTTAAATGTTTTCTTTTATCATGCAAGCTAACATTATACATATGATCATTGTACAATTTTAAATTGCAAATACATACTAGCTACAATCATATTATCTTTGCAATTACAAATGTGATGTGGAATTGTTCCTTCCGTCTTAATTAACACTTCACCAAAAATAATAGTGATACTTTCTAACTGAATCTAGAAATATAAAGGATATTATATATTTTTTTAATTTGGTATGTTTGTTTTGTGTAGAAACTAAGTATGTTAAGAACAGTATGTATTTAATTTTGAGATGAATATTGTTTAAATAATATTATGACAAGAAAAGTTTGTGAATAAAAGGATAACCCCTCTATTCAATTTGATTTATTTGTTGTTTTCCTCACTACTTTAGCATTGTTTAATGTATACTTGAAATTAAGACCTTATTGTTTGATATTTGACATATAAATATTTATATATCAAGTTAAAATTATTTTATTAAATAGATTTTTTTTCTATATGTATTTGAATTCCTTTGTCGAATCTGAATTTTAACGCAAAGGCAATCAACTAAAGACTTCATAGATACAAAATGACTTTAAAATTTAATGAAATGTTTGAATAAGATTAAAGTAAAGCTACTATAAGTAAGGTGGCAAGCTAATAAAAAAATTAAAGTAACAAATTCATGGACTATTTTCAAAGTTGGGTCAAGTGGCTGTGTGGTTGCTGGGGGGGGGGGGGGGGGATAGTGCGAGGATGTTGCACTTCGACTTTATTATTTTAAAATAGAATACAGTAAATAATTAATACTCAAAAAATGTTGTATTAAAAAATAGCAGACAATCACATTTAGGGGTCATTTGGTAGAGTGTATTGGCAAAAAGAATGCATGTGTTAATTAATGTGTATTATGAATACCTTGTTTGGTACAATTTTTAGTCAACGTATAACTAATGCAAGCATTAGTTATACACTCTATTGTGTATCACTAATATCACCCATTTGCTATGTATTAGTAATGCAAAGTCTTTAATACATACATTAACTTATTAAATGACCTTGATACCCCTCAATTTTTCTCTCAAAATATTTCACCATTCCTTTTCCTGCCATTTTAATTTGCAATAGTGAATCTTTTCAAAACATTTCACAATTTTTTTCCCACCATTTTAATCTACAATAATGAATAATTGATTTAAATAATTGTAACATATCTTTGCTTTGCTTCGAGGGTCTTTAAAAAGATTAAGAAAAAATTGAGACTATTTCTTAATTCTACGTCTTAGATTTTATTTTTGTTTCAACTATGTTAATCCATTGGCACAATATTTCATGTGCAAAGACGAATGTCTTGCAATTAATCCGAAACCTCTATATACTAGTTCAACAATACTAATTATATTTGAGATGACAAAATTTTTGTTGCAAAAAAGTGTACAAAATCAAAGAAGGGTATTTTTGTAAACAAACGTTTCTTTTATAGAAATTATGTAAGATGTATTATTTCTTATACATCAAACCAAACAATGTATAAGAAATAATATATGCATAACTAATACAAGCATAAGTAATACAAGCATTACTAATATATTATATTTTGTATTGATCTTATACACTTTACCAATCGACCCCTAAGTCATGTGACAAATTGGTTAAAAGTTATACTCCATATAAATATCATTATGACTAGAACAACAATATTTTACATATTGTAGTCCTACAATACATATCGTTATGACAATTTTATTAATCCTATTTGAATAATATAATAAAGAAAGATATGAAACATAATTTTTTTAATAATTACATAATTATTTTTTAGTATAAATTTGATTAATGATGGGGATAGGGTGGAGGAGGGATGAGTGGGATAAAAAAAGATTTTACTTTTTTTAAAAAAGAAATTGAGGGGTGGAGGTAGGAGGGGGAGAAGATGGAGGCAGAAGTTGAGGTGGGGTGAGAAAGTGAGTGAGGTAGATTTTATTTTTTGTGAATAATATAACAAAGAAAAATATGAAACATAGTTTTTTTTTTTCCAATTACAATGATTGATTTTTAATTACAACTTTGGTTAGAGGTGAGTGGGGGGTTAGGGGCAGGAAAAAACATTTTATTTTTATTTTTTAAAAATTGGGAAGAGGGGGGTTTGCGGGGGGGGGGGGGGGGGGGGGGGGGGGAGGGGGGGGGGGGGGGG